>NW_027139660.1:0-107500 GCF_035084215.1 Heptranchias perlo
TCTGGGTTTTGCCAATTTATGGTCTCTATGTAGTATTTAGTTATTATTTGCTTACTTGAAAATTATTATTGGTGTTGGAACCCTACCCTTTATTTTAAGTAGTGTTAGGGTTATGTTGTATTGAGGTTGGGGGGTTCAGGTTAGGGTTAGGGTTGCTGCACTGGGGTTAGTGTTGGGGTTAGGTGAGGGTCAGGGTCGCAGTTAGGTTAGGGTTAGGGTTAGGGTTAGGGTTAACATGGTGGGCAGAGGGGGGAAACGCCCTCCCTATGTTGTCTGCCTCTTTGTTCTGGCCCGCACCTCAGACTGTTGCTGTTGTCCAAATGAATGCACCTTGTGCTTTAGCTTTAGGCACCATCCAGAGTTCCTGCTTGGCTACGACTGAATGTGTCCCATCGTCCAGCCTTAAGTACCATCCATCGTTCCTTCTTGGAACACTCCGACCGGTTTCGCCGCCTTGCGGCTCCTCAGGGAGTTACAAATAAAACAGACAAAGTCCTTAGTGCGTCACTTGCAAAGGTTAGGTTTAACATGGTGGGCAGAGGGGGGAAACGCCCTCCCTATGTTGTCTGCCTCTTTGTTCTGGCCCGCACCTCAGACTGTTGCTGTTGTCCAAATGAATGCACCTTGTGCTTTAGCTTTAAGCACCATCCAGAGTTCCTGCTTGGCTACTACTGAATGTGTCCCGTCCTCCAGCCTTAAGTACCATCCATCGTTGCTGCATTAGGGTTAGGGTTAGGGTTAGGGTTACGCTGCATTAGGGTTAGGGTTAGGGTTAGGGTTAGTGCATTAGGGTTAGGGTTAGGGTTAGGGTGTTTGGGTTAGGGTTAGGGTTAGGGTTAGGGTTAGGCTTTCAATGTCCATGGTAAAGAGTATTGCGTTCGGGGGTACGGTCAGTGAGTTCACTATTTCTATGAAGTGGTAAGTGTCTTTAATGTAGCTAGGGTGCTTCTGTGATAAGGGGTTTAGGAATGAGTCAATGTATTCTGCTATCCTGTAGGATTCACTACCACAGTCTGACACAATGGGTCTTCCTGGTGGTATTTCTCCTGGTACAGTCCATGTGTCAGGGTGCTTGTGTATTTTGGGTAGTATGTAGAATTTTCTGGGTTGTGGTTGTTCCCCCCTTAGGTATTCCACTTGTTTCTGATTCAAGTGTTTAGATTTCTTTAGTTCTGTTAAAATGTTTCCAATCTCTTTTCGTGTGTCCTGGTAAATTGGTCCTGCTAATTTCGTGTAGTGGGCTGTATTATTAAGCTGTCTGTGAGCTTCAAGTAGATACTGTTGCCTATCCATGATCACTATACTGCTGCCCTTATCTGCTGGTTTTATGATTATATCTAGATTGTTTCTAAGTTCTATGATTGCCCGTCTCTCTCTTCCAGTGAGGTTTTGCTTGTCTGTCTGTTTAGGGATTTTTTCAATTTGTGATTGAGTCTGTTTAATAAAGTTTAGGATTTCTGGCTCTATTTTATTGTTTGGTGGGGTCCATTCTGATGGTGGTGTAAAAGGTTGCTTGTCTGTTTCTGAATCGCTAAAGTAATCGGTCAGTTTTACTCTCCTGTAAAACCTTTTCAGATCTTCCTGAATTTGTACTTTACAATGTTTTGGGGTTGGAACAAATGTAAGGCCCTTGTTTAAAACCCTCTCCTGTACCTCTGTGGGGTTAAAGAGTTGGGAAATATTAATAACAGTTTTTCCCAGGTTCAATCTACCCTTCTCTTGGGTTAATGTCATTTTTAGTTTAAACACTTCATCCACTGGTTTATTATGTTATGGGCAGTGCTATCTGTCCAATGGATGTGGTCAGCCCCCACTTTAAAGGATCTAGCATTAATTGCTGGTATGTAATTCTGTTTTTTTATATGCTGGTTAATTCCTCTGATTGTATCCCTCTCCATTTCTGGAAGTAAGTTACTGAAGTTAATTTCCGGCACCCAGATCTGAGCATTTGGGAATGTGCTCTTAGCCAATTTAAGTAATGACTGCAGTTGCTTGGTTGCAGTCAGTGGTCTCTGCGTTCGATTATTAATGCCAACTGAGAGCACCACCTTTTTGGTCTCCGGACAGGGTTCCAATTTGTCCAGAATTGCTGTGACATGAATGAATTTAGCTCCTGGAAAGCTATCAATTTGGGTGGTGGGATTTGGGCATCTTTTTATCTTGGAGAGGTTGGAATCTCCTATTATTAAAATGGATTTTCTGGGTTCCAATTTCCAGGTAATGTTTTTTCGGCTGGTGTTGGGGTGCCTCGTCACTCTCTGTGCATCTTCCCCTTCAGAGTCAGGTTCTGCCCCTGTTGGTGTGTTTTCTGTTTCTATGTCTGCTACCCCTGCCTCCCCTATTGTGTTCCCTACCTCGGCTTCAGCTATTTCTGCCTCTCCTACTGTGTTGTCTGTCTGGGCTCTCATTGTTCCTGTCCTCATTTCTGTGTCTATTGGGTTTGCCTGTCCGGTCTGGTCGCTCCTTTGTTTCTGTGGAAGGGGTTGTTTTGTGACACTGATCTCGGGCTCTAGAACTGCTGTATTTCTTGGGATGGTTGGTTTGGTACAGTCTTTCTTTTGTCTCTGTGGGAGCGGTTGGTACGTGACCCTGGTTTTGGGGTACAGGAATGTTGTGCATGGATTTGTCCCTGGTGTAGGAGGGGTTCTCCCTTCTGTTTGTTTTGGGTCTGAGGAATCCCTAGTGATTTGGTTTAATACGGTCTGATGTTGGTTCCCCATGTAGTGCTGGGGTCTACGTGGCTCAGGCTCTTGAGAGCCAAGTGTGATGTCCAGGTCCCTAATGATGGCCACATTGGAAATCCTGGTCCTTGGCCTGTGGGGTGGGGTAGGGCTAGTCGCCGCCCTGGATGGCGGGGAAGGGGGGGTCACTGCCCTGGACCGCAAGGAAGGGGGGGTTTCAGTGGTCTGCTGGTGGTGTGATGAAGTCGGGGTAGCTGGCCCACGGGGTGGGGGGGTCTGTCGGTGGCGTGACGAAGTCATGGCAGCTGGCTCAAAGGGTGGGGGTGTGTGTTGGTGGTGTGACGAAGTCGTGGCAACTGGTGCAAGGGGTGGGGGGGTCCATCGGTGGCATGACGAAGTCATGGCAGCTGGCTCCAAGGGTGGGGGTTGTGTTGGTGGTGTGACGAAGTCGTGGCAACTGGTGCAAGGGGTGGGGGGGGTCTGCCGGTGGCGTGCTGAAGTCATGGCAGCTGGCTCAAAGGGTGGGGGGGTGTGTCGGTGGCTTGACGAGGTTGTGGCAGTTGGCTCACGGGGTGGGGGTGTCCGTCGGTGGCGTGACAAAGTCGTGGCAGCTGGCCCACGGGGTGGGGGGGGGTTTTCAGTCCGTCTGCGGCATGAGGGGGCTGTGATCGCAGGCTGGTGGAACAAGGCTGCCCAGGTATTTGGCCTATGGCGTGGGGGCGTCCTAGTCCGTGTGCCGGTCCGCTGTTCTGTCCTCAATTGTGTGCTGGTCCCTTGCTCTGTCAACCGTGATGCTAATCCCACCACATGTCTCTTTGCCTCATCAATTGATTGAATTTTGAATTTATGTCTAAGACTCTTTTTAATCCAATTAGTGGCTTTCGTCATAATTTCTTCCAGGCGCTCTGTCACTGCAGCCTGAGCAAATTCATTTTCTAATTCTTCCAGGTTTGTTGTATAGTGCATTAGGGTTAGGGTTAGGGTTAGGGTTAGGGTTAGGTTGTATGGTGTGGGCAGGAGGGTAGTTACACCCTCTTGTGTTCGTATTCTCACTCAACGCTTGAGCTTCTTGTCACTTATACCTGCCACTTTTGGTTGGCCCACGCTTTACCTTACCACCTGGCTTCTTTTTCTTGCCGATCGCTTCTTAGTAATTTCTTGATCCGTAATCCTTTGATCCCCCTCTGGGGTTATAATCAGTTCCTGGGTTTTGCCAATTTATGGTCTCTATGTCGTATTTAGTTATTATTATTGGTGTTGGAACTCTACCCTTTATTTTACGTAGTGTTAGGGTTATGTTGTATTGAGGTTGGGGGGTTCAGGTTAGGGTTAGGGTTGCTGCACTGGGGTTAGTGTTGGGGTTAGGTGAGGGTCAGGGTCGCAGTTAGGTTCAGGGCTATATTGGGGTTAGGTTGGGGTGCATCAGGGTTAGGGTTAGGTGTTTAGGGGTGGGGTGGGGTTAGGGTTATGTTTTAGGGGTAGGGTTGGGTGCCTCAGGGTTAGGGTTAGGTGTTTAGGGGTAGGGTAGGGTGCATCAGGGTTAGGGTTAGGTGTTTAGGGGTAGGGTAGGGTGCATCATGGTTAGGGTCCAGGGTCAGAGTTGTGATTAGATTCAGGGCTGGGGGGTTGGAGTTATGGGTTAGGGTTGCATTAGGGGTAGGGTTAAGTGAGGGTCAGGGTTTAGGAGTAGGGTGGGGTGTGTTAGGCTTAGATTTTAGGGGTGGGGTGGGAGATTAGGTTTGCTGTATTAGAGTTACGGTTAGGCTTTAGGGGTAGAGTGGGGTGCATTTGGAGAGTTGTGATTAGATTCAGGGCTGGGGGGTTGGAGTTATGGGTTAGGGTTGCATTAGGGGTAGGGTTAATTGAGGGTCAGGGTTTAGGAGTAGGGTGGGGTGTGTTAGGCTTAGATTTTAGGGGTGGGGTTAGGGTTAGGGTTAGGGTTAGGGTTAGGGTTAGGGTTAGGGTTACGCTGCATTAGGGTTAGGGTTAGGGTTAGGGTTAGGCTGCATTAGGGTTAGGGTTAGGGTTAGGGTTAGGGTTAGGGTTACGCTGCATTAGGGTTAGGGTTAGGGTTAGGGTTAGGCTGCATTAGTGTTAGGGTTAGGGTTAGGGTTAGGGTTAGGTTAGGGTTGGGTAGGGTAGGTTAGGGTTAGGGTTAGGGTTACGCTGCATTAGGGTTAGGGTTAGGGTTACGCTGCATTAGGGTTAGGGTTAGGGTTAGGGTTAGGGTTACGCTGCATTAGGGTTAGGGTTAGGGTTAGGGTTAGGGTTAGGGTTACGCTGCATTAGGGTTAGGGTTAGGGTTAGGGTTAGGGTTAGGGTTACGCTACACTGCATTAGGTTTAGGGTTAGGGTTAGCGTTAGGGTTAGGGTTAGGGTTGCTGCATTAGGGTTAGGGTTAGGGTTAGGGTTAGGGTTACGCTGCATTAGGGTTAGGGTTTGGGTTAGGGTTAGGGTTAGGGTTAGGGTTAGGTTTTAAAATGGTGGGCAGAGGGGGGAAACGCCCTCCCTATGTTGTCTGCCTCTTGGTTCTGGCCCGCACCTCAGACTGTTGCTGCATTAGGGTTAGGGTTAGGTTTTAAAATGGTGGGCAGAGGGGGGAAAACGCCCTCCCTATGTTGTCTGCCTCTTGGTTCTGGCCCGCACCTCAGACTGTTGCTGTTGTCCAAATGAATGCACCTTCTGCTTTAGCTTTAGGCACCATCCAGAGTTCCTGCTTGGCTACTACTGAATGTGTCCCGTCCTCCAGCCTTAAGTACCATCCATCGTTCCTTCTTGGAACACTCCGACCGGTTTCGCCATCTTGCGGCTCATCAGGGAGCTACAAACAAACAGACCAAGTCCTTAGTGCGTCACTTGCAAAGGTTAGGTTTTAAAATGGTGGGCAGAGGGGGGAAACGCCCTCCCTATGTTGTCTGCCTCTTGGTTCTGGCCCGCACCTCAGACTGTTGCTGTTGTCCAAATGAATGCACCTTCTGCTTTAGCTTTAGGCACCATCCAGAGTTCCTGCTTGGCTACTACTGAATGTGTCCCGTCCTCCAGCCTTAAGTACCATCCATCGTTCCTTCTTGGAACACTCCGACCGGTTTCGCCATCTTGCGGCTCATCAGGGAGCTACAAACAAACAGACCAAGTCCTTAGTGCGTCACTTGCAAAGGTTAGGTTTTAAAATGGTGGGCAGAGGGGGGAAACGCCCTCCCTATGTTGTCTGCCTCTTGGTTCTGGCCCGCACCTCAGACTGTTGCTGTTGTCCAAATGAATGCACCTTCTGCTTTAGCTTTAGGCACCATCCAGAGTTCCTGCTTGGCTACTACTGAATGTGTCCCGTCCTCCAGCCTTAAGTACCATCCATCGTTCCTTCTTGGAACACTCCGACCGGTTTCGCCATCTTGCGGCTCATCAGGGAGCTACAAACAAACAGACCAAGTCCTTAGTGCGTCACTTGCAAAGGTTAGGTTTTAAAATGGTGGGCAGAGGGGGGAAACGCCCTCCCTATGTTGTCTGCCTCTTGGTTCTGGCCCGCACCTCAGACTGTTGCTGTTGTCCAAATGAATGCACCTTCTGCTTTAGCTTTAGGCACCATCCAGAGTTCCTGCTTGGCTACTACTGAATGTGTCCCGTCCTCCAGCCTTAAGTACCATCCATCGTTCCTTCTTGGAACACTCCGACCGGTTTCGCCATCTTGCGGCTCATCAGGGAGCTACAAACAAACAGACCAAGTCCTTAGTGCGTCACTTGCAAAGGTTAGGTTTTAAAATGGTGGGCAGAGGGGGGAAACGCCCTCCCTATGTTGTCTGCCTCTTGGTTCTGGCCCGCACCTCAGACTGTTGCTGTTGTCCAAATGAATGCACCTTCTGCTTTAGCTTTAGGCACCATCCAGAGTTCCTGCTTGGCTACTACTGAATGTGTCCCGTCCTCCAGCCTTAAGTACCATCCATCGTTCCTTCTTGGAACACTCCGACCGGTTTCGCCATCTTGCGGCTCATCAGGGAGCTACAAACAAACAGACCAAGTCCTTAGTGCGTCACTTGCAAAGGTTAGGTTTTAAAATGGTGGGCAGAGGGGGGAAACGCCCTCCCTATGTTGTCTGCCTCTTGGTTCTGGCCCGCACCTCAGACTGTTGCTGTTGTCCAAATGAATGCACCTTCTGCTTTAGCTTTAGGCACCATCCAGAGTTCCTGCTTGGCTACTACTGAATGTGTCCCGTCCTCCAGCCTTAAGTACCATCCATCGTTCCTTCTTGGAACACTCCGACCGGTTTCGCCATCTTGCGGCTCATCAGGGAGCTACAAACAAACAGACCAAGTCCTTAGTGCGTCACTTGCAAAGGTTAGGTTTTAAAATGGTGGGCAGAGGGGGGAAACGCCCTCCCTATGTTGTCTGCCTCTTGGTTCTGGCCCGCACCTCAGACTGTTGCTGTTGTCCAAATGAATGCACCTTCTGCTTTAGCTTTAGGCACCATCCAGAGTTCCTGCTTGGCTACTACTGAATGTGTCCCGTCCTCCAGCCTTAAGTACCATCCATCGTTCCTTCTTGGAACACTCCGACCGGTTTCGCCATCTTGCGGCTCATCAGGGAGCTACAAACAAACAGACCAAGTCCTTAGTGCGTCACTTGCAAAGGTTAGGTTTTAAAATGGTGGGCAGAGGGGGGAAACGCCCTCCCTATGTTGTCTGCCTCTTGGTTCTGGCCCGCACCTCAGACTGTTGCTGTTGTCCAAATGAATGCACCTTCTGCTTTAGCTTTAGGCACCATCCAGAGTTCCTGCTTGGCTACTACTGAATGTGTCCCGTCCTCCAGCCTTAAGTACCATCCATCGTTCCTTCTTGGAACACTCCGACCGGTTTCGCCATCTTGCGGCTCATCAGGGAGCTACAAACAAACAGACCAAGTCCTTAGTGCGTCACTTGCAAAGGTTAGGTTTTAAAATGGTGGGCAGAGGGGGGAAACGCCCTCCCTATGTTGTCTGCCTCTTGGTTCTGGCCCGCACCTCAGACTGTTGCTGTTGTCCAAATGAATGCACCTTCTGCTTTAGCTTTAGGCACCATCCAGAGTTCCTGCTTGGCTACTACTGAATGTGTCCCGTCCTCCAGCCTTAAGTACCATCCATCGTTCCTTCTTGGAACACTCCGACCGGTTTCGCCATCTTGCGGCTCATCAGGGAGCTACAAACAAACAGACCAAGTCCTTAGTGCGTCACTTGCAAAGGTTAGGTTTTAAAATGGTGGGCAGAGGGGGGAAACGCCCTCCCTATGTTGTCTGCCTCTTGGTTCTGGCCCGCACCTCAGACTGTTGCTGTTGTCCAAATGAATGCACCTTCTGCTTTAGCTTTAGGCACCATCCAGAGTTCCTGCTTGGCTACTACTGAATGTGTCCCGTCCTCCAGCCTTAAGTACCATCCATCGTTCCTTCTTGGAACACTCCGACCGGTTTCGCCATCTTGCGGCTCATCAGGGAGCTACAAACAAACAGACCAAGTCCTTAGTGCGTCACTTGCAAAGGTTAGGTTTTAAAATGGTGGGCAGAGGGGGGAAACGCCCTCCCTATGTTGTCTGCCTCTTGGTTCTGGCCCGCACCTCAGACTGTTGCTGTTGTCCAAATGAATGCACCTTCTGCTTTAGCTTTAGGCACCATCCAGAGTTCCTGCTTGGCTACTACTGAATGTGTCCCGTCCTCCAGCCTTAAGTACCATCCATCGTTCCTTCTTGGAACACTCCGACCGGTTTCGCCATCTTGCGGCTCATCAGGGAGCTACAAACAAACAGACCAAGTCCTTAGTGCGTCACTTGCAAAGGTTAGGTTTTAAAATGGTGGGCAGAGGGGGGAAACGCCCTCCCTATGTTGTCTGCCTCTTGGTTCTGGCCCGCACCTCAGACTGTTGCTGTTGTCCAAATGAATGCACCTTCTGCTTTAGCTTTAGGCACCATCCAGAGTTCCTGCTTGGCTACTACTGAATGTGTCCCGTCCTCCAGCCTTAAGTACCATCCATCGTTCCTTCTTGGAACACTCCGACCGGTTTCGCCATCTTGCGGCTCATCAGGGAGCTACAAACAAACAGACCAAGTCCTTAGTGCGTCACTTGCAAAGGTTAGGTTTTAAAATGGTGGGCAGAGGGGGGAAACGCCCTCCCTATGTTGTCTGCCTCTTGGTTCTGGCCCGCACCTCAGACTGTTGCTGTTGTCCAAATGAATGCACCTTCTGCTTTAGCTTTAGGCACCATCCAGAGTTCCTGCTTGGCTACTACTGAATGTGTCCCGTCCTCCAGCCTTAAGTACCATCCATCGTTCCTTCTTGGAACACTCCGACCGGTTTCGCCATCTTGCGGCTCATCAGGGAGCTACAAACAAACAGACCAAGTCCTTAGTGCGTCACTTGCAAAGGTTAGGTTTTAAAATGGTGGGCAGAGGGGGGAAACGCCCTCCCTATGTTGTCTGCCTCTTGGTTCTGGCCCGCACCTCAGACTGTTGCTGTTGTCCAAATGAATGCACCTTCTGCTTTAGCTTTAGGCACCATCCAGAGTTCCTGCTTGGCTACTACTGAATGTGTCCCGTCCTCCAGCCTTAAGTACCATCCATCGTTCCTTCTTGGAACACTCCGACCGGTTTCGCCATCTTGCGGCTCATCAGGGAGCTACAAACAAACAGACCAAGTCCTTAGTGCGTCACTTGCAAAGGTTAGGTTTTAAAATGGTGGGCAGAGGGGGGAAACGCCCTCCCTATGTTGTCTGCCTCTTGGTTCTGGCCCGCACCTCAGACTGTTGCTGTTGTCCAAATGAATGCACCTTCTGCTTTAGCTTTAGGCACCATCCAGAGTTCCTGCTTGGCTACTACTGAATGTGTCCCGTCCTCCAGCCTTAAGTACCATCCATCGTTCCTTCTTGGAACACTCCGACCGGTTTCGCCATCTTGCGGCTCATCAGGGAGCTACAAACAAACAGACCAAGTCCTTAGTGCGTCACTTGCAAAGGTTAGGTTTTAAAATGGTGGGCAGAGGGGGGAAACGCCCTCCCTATGTTGTCTGCCTCTTGGTTCTGGCCCGCACCTCAGACTGTTGCTGTTGTCCAAATGAATGCACCTTGTGCTTTAGCTTTAGGCACCATCCAGAGTTCCTGCTTGGCTACTACTGAATGTGTCCCGTCCTCCAGCCTTAAGTACCATCCATCGTTCCTTCTTGGAACACTCCGACCGGTTTCACCATCTTGCGGCTCATCAGGGAGCTACAAACAAACAGACCAAGTCCTTAGTGCGTCACTGCATTAGGGTTAGGGTTAGGGTTAGGGTTAGGGTTAGGGTTAGGGTTAGGGTTACGCTGCATTAGGGTTAGGGTTAGGGTTAGGGTTAGGGTTAGGCTGCATTAGGGTTAGGGTTAGGGTTAGGGTTAGGGTTAGGGTTAGGGTTACGCTGCATTAGGGTTAGGGTTAGGGTTAGGGTTAGGGTTACGCTGCATTAGGGTTAGGGTTAGGGTTAGGGTTAGGGTAGGTTAGGGTTAGGGTTAGGTTGTATGGTGTGGGCAGGAGGGTAGTTACACCCTCTTGTGTTCGTATTCTCACTCAACGCTTGAGCTTCTTGTCACTTATACCTGCCACTTTTGGTTGGCCCACGCTTTACCTTACCACCTGGCTTCTTTTTCTTGCCGATCGCTTCTTAGTAATTTCTTGATCCGTAATCCTTTGATCCCCCTCTGGGGTTATAATCAGTTCCTGGGTTTTGCCAATTTATGGTCTCTATGTCGTATTTAGTTATTATTATTGGTGTTGGAACTCTACCCTTTATTTTGCGTAGTGTTAGGGTTATGTTGTATTGAGGTTGGGGGGTTCAGGTTAGGGTTAGGGTTGCTGCACTGGGGTTAGTGTTGGGGTTAGGTGAGGGTCAGGGTCGCAGTTAGGTTCAGGGCTATATTGGGGTTAGGTTGGGGTGCATCAGGGTTAGGGTTAGGTGTTTAGGGGTGGGGTGGGGTTAGGGTTATGTTTTAGGGGTAGGGTTGGGTGCATCAGGGTTAGGGTTAGGTGTTTAGGGGTAGGGTAGGGTGCATCAGGGTTAGGGTTAGGTGTTTAGGGGTAGGGTAGGGTGCATCAGGGTTAGGGTCCAGGGTCAGAGTTGTGATTAGATTCAGGGCTGGGGGGTTGGAGTTATGGGTTAGGGTTGCATTAGGGGTAGGGTTAAGTGAGGGTCAGGGTTTAGGAGTAGGGTGGGGTGTGTTAGGCTTAGATTTTAGGGGTGGGGTGGGAGATTAGGTTTGCTGTATTAGAGTTACGGTTAGGCTTTAGGGGTAGAGTGGGGTGCATTTGGAGTTAGGATTTGGGATATGGATGGGGTCTGTTTGTAGTTAGGGTTGGGGCTTTGGTCTGTTTGTTGTGGGCAGTGTGGGGTTTAGTGGTTTTGGTTAGCTTAAACAGTATGGGTCAGCTCTGTTTATTGTGATTAGGGTAGGGTGTGGTGTGGTTGCGGTTTGAGAGGTTTATCAAGTTGGGGTTGGGATTTGTGGTAATTAAGGTCGGGGCAGTTTTGTTTTTTGATGTTGGATTTCCCCCATTTTAGATCTGATTTAAGCCCTTTGGTAACTGAGTTTGTAGGGTTGTTATCCAGTGTTTTTCCCTCCTCTTCCTTTGTGAGGTTGTCCAGTTCATGTTGGTCTCCAACCCCATAAATTCCAGGGATTCAAGACCATGCTCCATGAAGTGTCGGGAGGTAGGTTTGTATACATCCTTTGTTCTAATAGCACTGAGGTGCCCTGTGAGCCTCATCCTTAGACTATTCCCTGTTTCTCCTACATACAAGATGTGGCATTGTTTGCATCGAATTGCATAAACAGCATTGTGCTGTTCACATGTAATTCTTTGTTTAATTAGGGCTGCTTTTCCTGTGTGTCTATTTTGTATCATTTTGCGGATTATTAGGTATTTACACGTCCCACATTTTGGGTTTGTGCAGTTCTGGGTTGTCTGTTTTCTTATCCTACTCCGAACCAGCATACCTCGAAGGTTTTGACTTCTTCTGTATGCTGACGTTATGTGGTATCGACTAAGTGTGTCAACATCCTCTTTTAGTTTCCCAAATTGGGTTTTAATCACTCCGTGTATTAGTTTGGTCGTTGTATCGTATGTCGTTATCAGTGGTAGTCTTGCTACTTCTCTGTTTGGCCGTGGGCTATTCAGTCCCCTCAGGAAATCAGACTTAAGGTGCCTGAGGAACCTTTTCGTGTAACCTCTCTGTCTCAGTGCAGTAAATAGGGTTGTGGTGGCTTCCCTAAAGTCCTCTCCGTTTGTGCATATGCGGTGAAAACGTGTCAGTTGTGACTTCACCAGCCCCCGAAAGGTATGTTTTGGATGGTGGCTGTTTATGTGCAGGAGTGTGTGTGTGTCTGTTTCTTTAAAGAATACCTTTGTTGCTAGCTTGTGGCTGTTATTCTCCTGTTGTAATTTAAATACTGTGGTGTCCAGGAAATCCACACTTTCTCTATGTGTTGTAACTTTAAGTTTAATAGATTGGTGGTGACTGTTGAGAATACCTACAAATTCTTGCAATTCTGTTTCTGTGTGAGTCCAGACTCCCCATATGTCATCCAGGTATCTGTAATAACACATCGGGAGCTTGGAACACTTTTCAAAGACTGTGTTTTCCCAGTCTGCCATGTATATGTTTGCGTAGGCCGGGGCAAATTTCTTGCCCATAGCCGTGCCCTTAATCTGTAGGTAGAATTGCTCCTGGAATTCAAAGTCATTTTTTGTTAGTCCTAGGTGTAATAGCTGGATTATGGCTGCATCTGGTCTGTGGGGTTGGGGGAACTTTCTAAGGATATTTTCCACTGCCTGTATGCCTCTGTCTGTTTCTATGTTTGTGTATAGGCTTTCAATGTCCATGGTAAAGAGTATTGCGTTCGGGGGTACGGTCAGTGAGTTCACTATTTCTATGAAGTGGTAAGTGTCTTTAATGTAGCTAGGGTGCTTCTGTGATAAGGGGTTTAGGAATGAGTCAATGTATTCTGCTATCCTGTAGGATTCACTACCACAGTCTGACACAATTGGTCTTCCTGGTGGTATTTCTCCTGGTACAGTCCATGTGTCAGGGTGCTTGTGTATTTTGGGTAGTATGTAGAATTTTCTGGGTTGTGGTTGTTCCCCCCTTAGGTATTCCACTTGTTTCTGATTTAAGTGTTTAGATTTCTTTAGTTCTGTTAAAATGTTTCCAATCTCTTTTCGTGTGTCCTGGTAAATTGGTCCTGCTAATTTCGTGTAGTGGGCTGTATTATTAAGCTGTCTGTGAGCTTCAAGTAGATACTGTTGCCTATCCATGATCACTATACTGCTGCCCTTATCTGCTGGTTTTATGATTATATCTAGATTGTTTCTAAGTTCTATGATTGCCCGTCTCTCTCTTCCAGTGAGGTTTTGCTTGTCTGTCTGTTTAGGGATTTTTTCAATTTGTGATTGAGTCTGTTTAATAAAGTTTAGGATTTCTGGCTCTATTTTATTGTTTGGTGGGGTCCATTCTGATGGTGGTGTAAAAGGTTGCTTGTCTGTTTCTGAATCGCTAAAGTAATCGGTCAGTTTTACTCTCCTGTAAAACCTTTTCAGATCTTCCTGAATTTGTACTTTACAATGTTTTGGGGTTGGAACAAATGTAAGGCCCTTGTTTAAAACCCTCTCCTGTACCTCTGTGGGGTTAAAGAGTTGGGAAATATTAATAACAGTTTTTCCCAGGTTCAATCTACCCTTCTCTTGGGTTAATGTCATTTTTAGTTTAAACACTTCATCCACTGGTTTATTATGTTATGGGCAGTGCTATCTGTCCAATGGATGTGGTCAGCCCCCACTTTAAAGGATCTAGCATTAATTGCTGGTATGTAATTCTGTTTTTTTATATGCTGGTTAATTCCTCTGATTGTATCCCTCTCCATTTCTGGAAGTAAGTTACTGAAGTTAATTTCCGGCACCCAGATCTGAGCATTTGGGAATGTGCTCTTAGCCAATTTAAGTAATGACTGCAGTTGCTTGGTTGCAGTCAGTGGTCTCTGCGTTCGATTATTAATGCCAACTGAGAGCACCACCTTTTTGGTCTCCGGACAGGGTTCCAATTTGTCCAGAATTGCTGTGACATGAATGAATTTAGCTCCTGGAAAGCTATCAATTTGGGTGGTGGGATTTGGGCATCTTTTTATCTTGGAGAGGTTGGAATCTCCTATTATTAAAATGGATTTTCTGGGTTCCAATTTCCAGGTAATGTTTTTTCGGCTGGTGTTGGGGTGCCTCGTCACTCTCTGTGCATCTTCCCCTTCAGAGTCAGGTTCTGCCCCTGTTGGTGTGTTTTCTGTTTCTATGTCTGCTACCCCTGCCTCCCCTATTGTGTTCCCTACCTCGGCTTCAGCTATTTCTGCCTCTCCTACTGTGTTGTCTGTCTGGGCTCTCATTGTTCCTGTCCTCATTTCTGTGTCTATTGGGTTTGCCTGTCCGGTCTGGTCGCTCCTTTGTTTCTGTGGAAGGGGTTGTTTTGTGACACTGATCTCGGGCTCTAGAACTGCTGTATTTCTTGGGATGGTTGGTTTGGTACAGTCTTTCTTTTGTCTCTGTGGGAGCGGTTGGTACGTGACCCTGGTTTTGGGGTACAGGAATGTTGTGCATGGATTTGTCCCTGGTGTAGGAGGGGTTCTCCCTTCTGTTTGTTTTGGGTCTGAGGAATCCCTAGTGATTTGGTTTAATACGGTCTGATGTTGGTTCCCCATGTAGTGCTGGGGTCTACGTGGCTCAGGCTCTTGAGAGCCAAGTGTGATGTCCAGGTCCCTAATGATGGCCACATTGGAAATCCTGGTCCTTGGCCTGTGGGGTGGGGTAGGGCTAGTCGCCGCCCTGGATGGCGGGGAAGGGGGGGTCACTGCCCTGGACCGCAAGGAAGGGGGGGTTTCAGTGGTCTGCTGGTGGTGTGATGAAGTCGGGGTAGCTGGCCCACGGGGTGGGGGGGTCTGTCGGTGGCGTGACGAAGTCATGGCAGCTGGCTCAAAGGGTGGGGGTGTGTGTTGGTGGTGTGACGAAGTCGTGGCAACTGGTGCAAGGGGTGGGGGGGTCCATCGGTGGCATGACGAAGTCATGGCAGCTGGCTCCAAGGGTGGGGGTTGTGTTGGTGGTGTGACGAAGTCGTGGCAACTGGTGCAAGGGGTGGGGGGGTCTGCCGGTGGCGTGCTGAAGTCATGGCAGCTGGCTCAAAGGGTGGGGGGGTGTGTCGGTGGCTTGACGAGGTTGTGGCAGTTGGCTCACGGGGTGGGGGTGTCCGTCGGTGGCGTGACAAAGTCGTGGCAGCTGGCCCACGGGGTGGGGGGGGGTTTTCAGTCCGTCTGCGGCATGAGGGGGCTGTGATCGCAGGCTGGTGGAACAAGGCTGCCCAGGTATTTGGCCTATGGCGTGGGGGCGTCCTAGTCCGTGTGCCGGTCCGCTGTTCTGTCCTCAATTGTGTGCTGGTCCCTTGCTCTGTCAACCGTGATGCTAATCCCACCACATGTCTCTTTGCCTCATCAATTGATTGAATTTTGAATTTATGTCTAAGACTCTTTTTAATCCAATTAGTGGCTTTCGTCATAATTTCTTCCAGGCGCTCTGTCACTGCAGCCTGAGCAAATTCATTTTCTAATTCTTCCAGGTTTGTTGTATAGTGCATTAGGGTTAGGGTTAGGGTTAGGGTTAGGGTTAGGTTGTATGGTGTGGGCAGGAGGGTAGTTACACCCTCTTGTGTTCGTATTCTCACTCAACGCTTGAGCTTCTTGTCACTTATACCTGCCACTTTTGGTTGGCCCACGCTTTACCTTACCACCTGGCTTCTTTTTCTTGCCGATCGCTTCTTAGTAATTTCTTGATCCGTAATCCTTTGATCCCCCTCTGGGGTTATAATCAGTTCCTGGGTTTTGCCAATTTATGGTCTCTATGTCGTATTTAGTTATTATTATTGGTGTTGGAACTCTACCCTTTATTTTACGTAGTGTTAGGGTTATGTTGTATTGAGGTTGGGGGGTTCAGGTTAGGGTTAGGGTTGCTGCACTGGGGTTAGTGTTGGGGTTAGGTGAGGGTCAGGGTCGCAGTTAGGTTCAGGGCTATATTGGGGTTAGGTTGGGGTGCATCAGGGTTAGGGTTAGGTGTTTAGGGGTGGGGTGGGGTTAGGGTTATGTTTTAGGGGTAGGGTTGGGTGCCTCAGGGTTAGGGTTAGGTGTTTAGGGGTAGGGTAGGGTGCATCAGGGTTAGGGTTAGGTGTTTAGGGGTAGGGTAGGGTGCATCAGGGTTAGGGTCCAGGGTCAGAGTTGTGATTAGATTCAGGGCTGGGGGGTTGGAGTTATGGGTTAGGGTTGCATTAGGGGTAGGGTTATGTGAGGGTCAGGGTTTAGGAGTAGGGTGGGGTGTGTTAGGCTTAGATTTTAGGGGTGGGGTGGGAGATTAGGTTTGCTGTATTAGAGTTACGGTTAGGCTTTAGGGGTAGAGTGGGGTGCATTTGGAGAGTTGTGATTAGATTCAGGGCTGGGGGGTTGGAGTTATGGGTTAGGGTTGCATTAGGGGTAGGGTTAAGTGAGGGTCAGGGTTTAGGAGTAGGGTGGGGTGTGTTAGGCTTAGATTTTAGGGGTGGGGTTAGGGTTAGGGTTAGGGTTAGGGTTAGGGTTAGGGTTAGGGTTACGCTGCATTAGGGTTAGGGTTAGGGTTAGGGTTAGGCTGCATTAGGGTTAGGGTTAGGGTTAGGGTTAGGGTTACGCTGCATTAGGGTTAGGGTTAGGGTTAGGGTTAGGGTTAGGCTGCATTAGTGTTAGGGTTAGGGTTAGGGTTAGGGTTAGGTTAGGGTTGGGTAGGGTAGGTTAGGGTTAGGGTTAGGGTTACGCTGCATTAGGGTTAGGGTTAGGGTTACGCTGCATTAGGGTTAGGGTTAGGGTTAGGGTTAGGGTTACGCTGCATTAGGGTTAGGGTTAGGGTTAGGGTTAGGGTTAGGGTTACGCTGCATTAGGGTTAGGGTTAGGGTTAGGGTTAGGGTTAGGGTTACGCTACACTGCATTAGGTTTAGGGTTAGGGTTAGCGTTAGGGTTAGGGTTAGGGTTGCTGCATTAGGGTTAGGGTTAGGGTTAGGGTTAGGGTTAGGGTTAGGGTTAGGGTTAGGGTTAGGGTTAGGGTTAGGGTTAGGGTTAGGTTGTATGGTGTGGGCAGGAGGGTAGTTACACCCTCTTGTGTTCGTATTCTCACTCAACCCTTGAGCTTCTTGTCACTTATACCTGCCACTTTTGGTTGGCCCACGCTTTACCTTATCACCTGGCTTCTTTTTCTTGCCGATCGCTTCTTAGTAATTTCTTGATCCGTAATCCTTTGATCCCCCTCTGGGGTTATAATCAGTTGCTGGGTTTTGCCAATTTATGGCCTCTATGTCGTATTTAGTTATTATTATTGGTGTTGGAACTCTACCCTTTATTTTACGTAGTGTTAGGGTTATGTTGTATTGAGGTTGGGGGGTTCAGGTTAGGGTTAGGGTTGCTGCACTGGGGTTAGTGTTGGGGTTAGGTGAGGGTCAGGGTCGCAGTTAGGTTCAGGGCTATATTGGGGTTAGGTTGGGGTGCATCAGGGTTAGGGTTAGGTGTTTAGGGGTGGGGTGGGGTTAGGGTTATGTTTTAGGGGTAGGGTTGGGTGCATCAGGGTTAGGGTTAGGTGTTTAGGGGTAGGGTAGGGTGCATCAGGGTTAGGGTTAGGTGTTTAGGGGTAGGGTAGGGTGCATCAGGGTTAGGGTCCAGGGTCAGAGTTGTGATTAGATTCAGGGCTGGGGGGTTGGAGTTATGGGTTAGGGTTGCATTAGGGGTAGGGTTAAGTGAGGGTCAGGGTTTAGGAGTAGGGTGGGGTGTGTTAGGCTTAGATTTTAGGGGTGGGGTGGGAGATTAGGTTTGCTGTATTAGAGTTACGGTTAGGCTTTAGGGGTAGAGTGGGGTGCATTTGGAGAGTTGTGATTAGATTCAGGGCTGGGGGGTTGGAGTTATGGGTTAGGGTTGCATTAGGGGTAGGGTTAAGTGAGGGTCAGGGTTTAGGAGTAGGGTGGGGTGTGTTAGGCTTAGATTTTAGGGGTGGGGTGGGAGATTAGGTTTGCTGTATTAGAGTTACGGTTAGGCTTTAGGGGTAGAGTGGGGTGCATTTGGAGTTAGGATTTGGGATATGGATGGGGTCTGTTTGTAGTTAGGGTTGGGGCTTTGGTCTGTTTGTTGTGGGCAGTGTGGGGTTTAGTGGTTTTGGTTAGCTTAAACAGTATGGGTCAGCTCTGTTTATTGTGATTAGGGTAGGGTGTGGTGTGGTTGCGGTTTGAGAGGTTTATCAAGTTGGGGTTGGGATTTGTGGTAATTAAGGTCGGGGCAGTTTTGTTTTTTGATGTTGGATTTCCCCCATTTTAGATCTGATTTAAGCCCTTTGGTAACTGAGTTTGTAGGGTTGTTATCCAGTGTTTTTCCCTCCTCTTCCTTTGTGAGGTTGTCCAGTTCATGTTGGTCTCCAACCCCATAAATTCCAGGGATTCAAGACCATGCTCCATGAAGTGTCGGGAGGTAGGTTTGTATACATCCTTTGTTCTAATAGCACTGAGGTGCCCTGTGAGCCTCATCCTTAGACTATTCCCTGTTTCTCCTACATACAAGATGTGGCATTGTTTGCATCGAATTGCATAAACAGCATTGTGCTGTTCACATGTAATTCTTTGTTTAATTAGGGCTGCTTTTCCTGTGTGTCTATTTTGTATCATTTTGCGGATTATTAGGTATTTACACGTCCCACATTTTGGGTTTGTGCAGTTCTGGGTTGTCTGTTTTCTTATCCTACTCCGAACCAGCATACCTCGAAGGTTTTGACTTCTTCTGTATGCTGACGTTATGTGGTATCGACTAAGTGTGTCAACATCCTCTTTTAGTTTCCCAAATTGGGTTTTAATCACTCCGTGTATTAGTTTGGTCGTTGTATCGTATGTCGTTATCAGTGGTAGTCTTGCTACTTCTCTGTTTGGCCGTGGGCTATTCAGTCCCCTCAGGAAATCAGACTTAAGGTGCCTGAGGAACCTTTTCGTGTAACCTCTCTGTCTCAGTGCAGTAAATAGGGTTGTGGTGGCTTCCCTAAAGTCCTCTCCGTTTGTGCATATGCGGTGAAAACGTGTCAGTTGTGACTTCACCAGCCCCCGAAAGGTATGTTTTGGATGGTGGCTGTTTATGTGCAGGAGTGTGTGTGTGTCTGTTTCTTTAAAGAATACCTTTGTTGCTAGCTTGTGGCTGTTATTCTCCTGTTGTAATTTAAATACTGTGGTGTCCAGGAAATCCACACTTTCTCTATGTGTTGTAACTTTAAGTTTAATAGATTGGTGGTGACTGTTGAGAATACCTACAAATTCTTGCAATTCTGTTTCTGTGTGAGTCCAGACTCCCCATATGTCATCCAGGTATCTGTAATAACACATCGGGAGCTTGGAACACTTTTCAAAGACTGTGTTTTCCCAGTCTGCCATGTATATGTTTGCGTAGGCCGGGGCAAATTTCTTGCCCATAGCCGTGCCCTTAATCTGTAGGTAGAATTGCTCCTGGAATTCAAAGTCATTTTTTGTTAGTCCTAGGTGTAATAGCTGGATTATGGCTGCATCTGGTCTGTGGGGTTGGGGGAACTTTCTAAGGATATTTTCCACTGCCTGTATGCCTCTGTCTGTTTCTATGTTTGTGTATAGGCTTTCAATGTCCATGGTAAAGAGTATTGCGTTCGGGGGTACGGTCAGTGAGTTCACTATTTCTATGAAGTGGTAAGTGTCTTTAATGTAGCTAGGGTGCTTCTGTGATAAGGGGTTTAGGAATGAGTCAATGTATTCTGCTATCCTGTAGGATTCACTACCACAGTCTGACACAATTGGTCTTCCTGGTGGTATTTCTCCTGGTACAGTCCATGTGTCAGGGTGCTTGTGTATTTTGGGTAGTATGTAGAATTTTCTGGGTTGTGGTTGTTCCCCCCTTAGGTATTCCACTTGTTTCTGATTTAAGTGTTTAGATTTCTTTAGTTCTGTTAAAATGTTTCCAATCTCTTTTCGTGTGTCCTGGTAAATTGGTCCTGCTAATTTCGTGTAGTGGGCTGTATTATTAAGCTGTCTGTGAGCTTCAAGTAGATACTGTTGCCTATCCATGATCACTATACTGCTGCCCTTATCTGCTGGTTTTATGATTATATCTAGATTGTTTCTAAGTTCTATGATTGCCCGTCTCTCTCTTCCAGTGAGGTTTTGCTTGTCTGTCTGTTTAGGGATTTTTTCAATTTGTGATTGAGTCTGTTTAATAAAGTTTAGGATTTCTGGCTCTATTTTATTGTTTGGTGGGGTCCATTCTGATGGTGGTGTAAAAGGTTGCTTGTCTGTTTCTGAATCGCTAAAGTAATCGGTCAGTTTTACTCTCCTGTAAAACCTTTTCAGATCTTCCTGAATTTGTACTTTACAATGTTTTGGGGTTGGAACAAATGTAAGGCCCTTGTTTAAAACCCTCTCCTGTACCTCTGTGGGGTTAAAGAGTTGGGAAATATTAATAACAGTTTTTCCCAGGTTCAATCTACCCTTCTCTTGGGTTAATGTCATTTTTAGTTTAAACACTTCATCCACTGGTTTATTATGTTATGGGCAGTGCTATCTGTCCAATGGATGTGGTCAGCCCCCACTTTAAAGGATCTAGCATTAATTGCTGGTATGTAATTCTGTTTTTTTATATGCTGGTTAATTCCTCTGATTGTATCCCTCTCCATTTCTGGAAGTAAGTTACTGAAGTTAATTTCCGGCACCCAGATCTGAGCATTTGGGAATGTGCTCTTAGCCAATTTAAGTAATGACTGCAGTTGCTTGGTTGCAGTCAGTGGTCTCTGCGTTCGATTATTAATGCCAACTGAGAGCACCACCTTTTTGGTCTCCGGACAGGGTTCCAATTTGTCCAGAATTGCTGTGACATGAATGAATTTAGCTCCTGGAAAGCTATCAATTTGGGTGGTGGGATTTGGGCATCTTTTTATCTTGGAGAGGTTGGAATCTCCTATTATTAAAATGGATTTTCTGGGTTCCAATTTCCAGGTAATGTTTTTTCGGCTGGTGTTGGGGTGCCTCGTCACTCTCTGTGCATCTTCCCCTTCAGAGTCAGGTTCTGCCCCTGTTGGTGTGTTTTCTGTTTCTATGTCTGCTACCCCTGCCTCCCCTATTGTGTTCCCTACCTCGGCTTCAGCTATTTCTGCCTCTCCTACTGTGTTGTCTGTCTGGGCTCTCATTGTTCCTGTCCTCATTTCTGTGTCTATTGGGTTTACCTGTCCGGTCTGGTCGCTCCTTTGTTTCTGTGGAAGGGGTTGTTTTGTGACACTGATCTCGGGCTCTAGAACTGCTGTATTTCTTGGGATGGTTGGTTTGGTACAGTCTTTCTTTTGTCTCTGTGGGAGCGGTTGGTACATGACCCTGGTTTTGGGGTACAGGAATGTTGTGCATGGATTTGTCCCTGGTGTAGGAGGGGTTCTCCCTTCTGTTTGTTTTGGGTCTGAGGAATCCCTAGTGATTTGGTTTAATACGGTCTGATGTTGGTTCCCCATGTAGTGCTGGGGTCTACGTGGCTCAGGCTCTTGAGAGCCAAGTGTGATGTCCAGGTCCCTAATGATGGCCACATTGGAAATCCTGGTCCTTGGCCTGTGGGGTGGGGTAGGGCTAGTCGCCGCCCTGGATGGCGGGGAAGGGGGGGTCACTGCCCTGGACCGCAAGGAAGGGGGGGTTTCAGTGGTCTGCTGGTGGTGTGATGAAGTCGGGGTCGCTGGCCCACGGGGTGGGGGGGTCTGTCGGTGGCGTGACGAAGTCATGGCAGCTGGCTCAAAGGGTGGGGGTGTGTGTTGGTGGTGTGACGAAGTCGTGGCAACTGGTGCAAGGGGTGGGGGGGTCCATCGGTGGCATGACGAAGTCATGGCAGCTGGCTCCAAGGGTGGGGGGGTGTGTTGGTGGTGTGACGAAGTCGTGGCAACTGGTGCAAGGGGTGGGGGGGTCTGCCGGTGGCGTGCTGAAGTCATGGCAGCTGGCTCAAAGGGTGGGGGGTGTGTCGGTGGCTTGACGAGGTTGTGGCAGTTGGCTCACGGGGTGGGGGTGTCCGTCGGTGGCGTGACAAAGTCGTGGCAGCTGGCCCACGGGGTGGGGGGGGGTTTTCAGTCCGTCTGCGGCATGAGGGGGCTGTGATCGCAGGCTGGTGGAACAAGGCTGCCCAGGTATTTGGCCTATGGCGTGGGGGCGTCCTAGTCCGTATGCCGGTCCGCTGTTCTGTCCTCAATTGTGTGCTGGTCCCTTGCTCTGTCAACCGTGATGCTAATCCCACCACATGTCTCTTTGCCTCATCAATTGATTGAATTTTGAATTTATGTCTAAGACTCTTTTTAATCCAATTAGTGGCTTTCGCCATCATTTCTTCCAGGCGCTCTGTCACTGCAGCCTGAGCAAATTCATTTTCTAATTCTTCCAGGTTTGTTGTATAGTGCTCAATTAGAATCTGTCTGGTCTGTTTTGCCCAATTTTCTGAATTCAAAGCCAATTTGGTTAGGGTTTCCTGTGACGGTTTTGCCGGTTTTATAAAGCATGTTAGTTTATCAGCTTGTTTTAAGATGCCCTTAGGGGGCTGATTCTGGCCCTTTAAGAATATTAGATGGTGGATTGTCTGGAAAATTCTATAAATTATTCTCACTGTTGTAGCAAATTCATCCCTGGCTACGGGGAGACACCTATGTGTACCAGGGTCCGACCTCATATGCGTACGGTTGTCAGACAACCTGCATGTGTTCCGCATAGTGTTAGCCATTCCCTGGGTGTAGAAAGGTGCAAAAGGTTTTAAAAGATGTTACTAGCTTCTATTTGGTAATAGAGGTCCCCGCTAGTAACTGTAATCTCACCCCACGGTGGCTCCCTGGCTCAGATGGTCTCCTGCCTGGGACTGCGTCCTCCAAACACTCCCCAGCTCAGCCGGCTGTCCCGCCTGGAAAGGCTCTTTTTCCACCGGTCTCACCTCCCCTCCGGTGGCTCTCTGGCTTCGATGGTTCTCTGCCTGCAACAGTACTATCCAAAAACTCTTTCGTTCAGTAAGTTCTCCGGCCTGGAATCTTTTTTTCTCCGACGTTTCGCTTATCCTTAAGCTTCATCAGGGAGAAAGGATTTTAACTTTGTTTACAGTTGTTTATAAGTCCGGAGCCTTGGACTGGCCCCTCCCCTGTGTGCTACTGTTGGCTGAAGTTTTGTTCCCGCCCACAAGCAGGCTAGCCTTGACCTGGGATTGGTTAGAATTTCTGTCCTGTATGTAATGAGTCCTGTCTCATGCAGGGCTGGCCCCGCCCCCTTCGCTCCACGTGTTCGTTATTTTTAAATTATATTTTTTTAACCTAATGTTTTAATGTTCCTTTAGTTTATCTTAGATGTTTGGGGTTATTTTTTTTGAGGTAATGTTTTTAAAAATATTGCTTTTTAACCTTTGAATCTGTTTTAATGCTCCAGGTCATTCTGGCGCCACGGAGTCTGACTGTCTGCTGACCCCGGGGCTTGATTACCTGTCCGCCTCACCTCATTTTTTAAGATAAAAACATGAAGCTACTTCTCCAAACCCCCACCTCCGGCTATGCCTTTTAATTATGAGGGTATTTTAAACAATTAATTAAACTTCCCACCGATTTCCTCCTTTTTAAACCCGATCGCTCGTTAAACGAAACTCAATCTCCCAGAATGCCTCACGCGTCGCTCGCTTTTCAGCGGCCGCGCAGAAAAAAACCGATTTCCAAGGTCCGATTCCCCAAAAAAACTCCCGAATCCGCCGCCACCCACCCCCCCGGGGGGAGAGGAGGGGGAAAGAAAGGTCCCCCAGCCCCAAAAAACCAGAGTAAACCCTTTTATTTAAGAGCGTTGCCCTCGTGTTTGACCCGAGAGAACTCCATATCCCAGAATGCCTCACGCGGCGCTCGCTTTTCAGCGGCCGCGTGGAACAAAATTTGATTTCCAAGGTCCGATTCCCCATAAAAACTCCCGTAACCGCTGCCACCCGCCCCCCGGGGGGAGAGGAGGGGGAAAGAAAGGTCCCCCAGCCCCAGAGAGACCAAGTAAACCCTTTTATTTACGGGTCTTGCCCTCGTGTTTGACCCGAGAGAACTCCATATCCCAGAATGCCTCACGCGGCGCTCGCTTTTCAGTCGCTGAGAAAAAAACCCGATTTCAAAGATAAAAATCACCCGGTGAACGCTCAAAATCTAAAGACTAGATAAAGTTATCGGATTCTCACCCGTGTCCCCAACTCCTCCAGATCCCCGGGGAAAGGGTTTCTTTTAAAAAAACCGAGGTCGATATCCAGCAGCTCCCTGCTGTCGCGTTCCCCGCAGCACCAGGCATCTCTTAAAGGGGCCGTCCCCGCAGCACCAGGCATCTCTTAAAGGGGCCGTCCCCGCATCCATGTCCAGAGACCGTGTCTATGGGAACTACAACTTTTTTAAAAAATATGTAATCTTTTGTGCCCTTATTGCTGTCCCAAACCTCGTGGGGGGGGGGGGGGTTTGGGAAGATGAGTTCCATGTCTGTCAGACCCACATTTCCAGCCATGCTTTATTTTAAGTGCACCTTTTAAATATTTTAGATTTTAAAATTTAAAAAAACCTCCTTGGTGCTCCCTATTTTTATAAGTTGCTTGCTGCTTTTTTTGTGGGGGGGGGGGGGCAAAAGGGGAACAAAATGTTATTTAACCATCTACCTCACTGATCAAGTTTAGATTTAAGGTATTTGCAAGATATATTCTCTGGGTTTTCTTTTCTTGGCATTTATATCTTTTTTTGTCTGTGGTAATGTAAAGCGTGTCACTCCTGAATGTTAGGTTGTATGGTGTGGGCAGGAGGGTAGTTACACCCTCTTGTGTTCGTATTCTCACTCAACCCTTGAGCTTCTTGTCACTTATACCTGCCACTTTTGGTTGGCCCACGCTTTACCTTATCACCTGGCTTCTTTTTCTTGCCGATCGCTTCTTAGTAATTTCTTGATCCGTAATCCTTTGATCCCCCTCTGGGGTTATAATCAGTTCCTGGGTTTTGCCAATTTATGGCCTCTATGTCGTATTTAGTTATTATTATTGGTGTTGGAACTCTACCCTTTATTTTACGTAGTGTTAGGGTTATGTTGTATTGAGGTTGGGGGGTTCAGGTTAGGGTTAGGGTTGCTGCACTGGGGTTAGTGTTGGGGTTAGGTGAGGGTCAGGGTCGCAGTTAGGTTCAGGGCTATATTGGGGTTAGGTTGGGGTGCATCAGGGTTAGGGTTAGGTGTTTAGGGGTGGGGTGGGGTTAGGGTTATGTTTTAGGGGTAGGGTTGGGTGCATCAGGGTTAGGGTTAGGTGTTTAGGGGTAGGGTAGGGTGCATCAGGGTTAGGGTTAGGTGTTTAGGGGTAGGGTAGGGTGCATCAGGGTTAGGGTCCAGGGTCAGAGTTGTGATTAGATTCAGGGCTGGGGGGTTGGAGTTATGGGTTAGGGTTGCATTAGGGGTAGGGTTAAGTGAGGGTCAGGGTTTAGGAGTAGGGTGGGGTGTGTTAGGCTTAGATTTTAGGGGTGGGGTGGGAGATTAGGTTTGCTGTATTAGAGTTACGGTTAGGCTTTAGGGGTAGAGTGGGGTGCATTTGGAGAGTTGTGATTAGATTCAGGGCTGGGGGGTTGGAGTTATGGGTTAGGGTTGCATTAGGGGTAGGGTTAAGTGAGGGTCAGGGTTTAGGAGTAGGGTGGGGTGTGTTAGGCTTAGATTTTAGGGGTGGGGTTAGGGTTAGGGTTAGGGTTAGGGTTAGGGTTAGGGTTACGCTGCATTAGGGTTAGGGTTAGGGTTAGGGTTAGGCTGCATTAGGGTTAGGGTTAGGGTTAGGGTTAGGGTTACGCTGCATTAGGGTTAGGGTTAGGGTTAGGGTTAGGGTTAGGCTGCATTAGTGTTAGGGTTAGGGTTAGGGTTAGGGTTAGGTTAGGGTTGGGTAGGGTAGGTTAGGGTTAGGGTTAGGGTTACGCTGCATTAGGGTTAGGGTTAGGGTTACGCTGCATTAGGGTTAGGGTTAGGGTTAGGGTTAGGGTTACGCTGCATTAGGGTTAGGGTTAGGGTTAGGGTTAGGGTTAGGGTTACGCTGCATTAGGGTTAGGGTTAGGGTTAGGGTTAGGGTTAGGGTTACGCTACACTGCATTAGGTTTAGGGTTAGGGTTAGCGTTAGGGTTAGGGTTAGGGTTGCTGCATTAGGGTTAGGGTTAGGGTTAGGGTTAGGGTTAGGGTTAGGGTTAGGGTTAGGGTTAGGGTTAGGGTTAGGGTTAGGGTTAGGGTTAGGTTTTAAAATGGTGGGCAGAGGGGGGAAACGCCCTCCCTATGTTGTCTGCCTCTTGGTTCTGGCCCGCACCTCAGACTATTGCTGTTGTCCAAATGAATGCACCTTGTGCTTTAGCTTTAGGCTGCATTAGGGTTAGGGTTAGGGTTAGGGTTAGGGTTAGGGTTAGGGTTAGGGTTAGGGTTAGGGTTAGGGTTAGGGTTAGGGTTAGGGTTAGGGTTAGGCTGCATTAGGGTTAGGGTTAGGGTTAGGGTTAGGGTTAGGGTTAGGGTTAGGGTTAGGGTTAGGGTTAGGGTTAGGGTTAGGGTTAGGGTTAGGGTACGCTGCGTTAGGGTTAGGTTGTATGGTGTGGGCAGGAGGGTAGTTACACCCTCTTGTGTTCGTATTCTCACTCATCCCTTGAGCTTCTTGTCACTTATACCTGCCACTTTTGGTTGGCCCACGCTTTACCTTACCACCTGGCTTCTTTTTCTTGCCGATCGCTTCTTAGTAATTTCTTGATCCGTAATCCTTTGATCCCCCTCTGGGGTTATAATCAGTTCCTGGGTTTTGCCAATTTATGGCCTCTATGTCGTATTTAGTTATTATTATTGGTGTTGGAACTCTACCCTTTATTTTACGTAGTGTTAGGGTTATGTTGTATTGAGGTTGGTGGGTTCAGGTTAGGGTTAGGGTTGCTGCACTGGGGTTAGTGTTGGGGTTAGGTGAGGGTCAGGGTCGCAGTTAGGTTCAGGGCTATATTGGGGTTAGGTTGGGGTGCATCAGGGTTAGGGTTAGGTGTTTAGGGGTGGGGTGGGGTTAGGGTTATGTTTTAGGGGTAGGGTTGGGTGCATCAGGGTTAGGGTTAGGTGTTTAGGGGTAGGGTAGGGTGCATCAGGGTTAGGGTTAGGTGTTTAGGGGTAGGGTAGGGTGCATCAGGGTTAGGGTCCAGGGTCAGAGTTGTGATTAGATTCAGGGTTGGAGATATGGGTTAGGGTTGCATTAGGGGTAGGGTTAAGTGAGGGTCAGGGTTAGGGTTAGGGTTAGGGTTAGGGTTAGGGTTAGGGTTAGGGTTAGGGTTAGGGTTAGGGTTAGGGTTAGGGTTAGGGTTACGCTGCATTAGGGTTAGGGTTAGGGTTAGGGTTAGGGTTAGGGTTAGGGTTAGGGTTAGGGTTAGGGTTAGGGTTAGGGTTAGGGTTAGGGATAGGGTTAGGGTTAGGGTTAGGGTTAGGGTTAGGGTTAGGGTTAGGGTTAGGGTTAGGTTGTATGGTGTGGGCAGGAGGGTAGTTACACCCTCTTGTGTTCGTATTCTCACTCAACTCTTGAGCTTCTTGTCACTTATACCTGCCACTTTTGGTTGGCCCACGCTTTACCTTATCACCTGGCTTCTTTTTCTTGCCGATCGCTTCTTAGTAATTTCTTGATCCGTAATCCTTTGATCCCCCTCTGGGGTTATAATCAGTTCCTGGGTTTTGCCAATTTATGGCCTCTATGTCGTATTTAGTTATTATTATTGGTGTTGGAACTCTACCCTTTATTTTACGTAGTGTTAGGGTTATGTTGTATTGAGGTTGGGGGGTTCAGGTTAGGGTTAGGGTTGCTGCACTGGGGTTAGTGTTGGGGTTAGGTGAGGGTCAGGGTCGCAGTTAGGTTCAGGGCTATATTGGGGTTAGGTTGGGGTGCATCAGGGTTAGGGTTAGGTGTTTAGGGGTGGGGTGGGGTTAGGGTTATGTTTTAGGGGTAGGGTTGGGTGCATCAGGGTTAGGGTTAGGTGTTTAGGGGTAGGGTAGGGTGCATCAGGGTTAGGGTTAGGTGTTTAGGGGTAGGGTAGGGTGCATCAGGGTTAGGGTCCAGGGTCAGAGTTGTGATTAGATTCAGGGCTGGGGGGTTGGAGATATGGGTTAGGGTTGCATTAGGGGTAGGGTTAAGTGAGGGTCAGGGTTAGGGTTAGGGTTAGGGTTAGGGTTAGGGTTAGGGTTAGGGTTAGGGTTAGGGTTAGGGTTAGGGTTAGGGTTAGGGTTACGCTGCATTAGGGTTAGGGTTAGGGTTAGGGTTAGGGTTAGGGTTAGGGTTAGGGTTGCTGCATTAGGGTTAGGGTTAGGGTTAGGGTTAGGGTTAGGGTTAGGGTTAGGGTTAGGGTTAGGGTTAGGGTTAGGGTTAGGTTTTAAAATGGTGGGCAGAGGGGGGAAACGCCCTCCCTATGTTGTCTGCCTCTTGGTTCTGGCCCGCACCTCAGACTATTGCTGTTGTCCAAATGAATGCACCTTGTGCTTTAGCTTTAGGCTGCATTAGGGTTAGGGTTAGGGTTAGTGTTAGGGTTAGGGTTAGGGTTAGGGTTAGGGTTAGGGTTAGGGTTAGGGTTAGGGTTAGGGTTAGGGTTAGGGTTAGGCTGCATTAGGGTTAGGGTTAGGGTTAGGGTTAGGGTTAGGGTTAGGGTTAGGGTTAGGGTTAGGGTTAGGGTTAGGGTTAGGGTTAGGGTTAGGGTTAGGGTACGCTGCGTTAGGGTTAGGTTGTATGGTGTGGGCAGGAGGGTAGTTACACCCTCTTGTGTTCGTATTCTCACTCATCCCTTGAGCTTCTTGTCACTTATACCTGCCACTTTTGGTTGGCCCACGCTTTACCTTACCACCTGGCTTCTTTTTCTTGCCGATCGCTTCTTAGTAATTTCTTGATCCGTAATCCTTTGATCCCCCTCTGGGGTTATAATCAGTTCCTGGGTTTTGCCAATTTATGGCCTCTATGTCGTATTTAGTTATTATTATTGGTGTTGGAACTCTACCCTTTATTTTACGTAGTGTTAGGGTTATGTTGTATTGAGGTTGGGGGGTTCAGGTTAGGGTTAGGGTTGCTGCACTGGGGTTAGTGTTGGGGTTAGGTGAGGGTCAGGGTCGCAGTTAGGTTCAGGGCTATATTGGGGTTAGGTTGGGGTGCATCAGGGTTAGGGTTAGGTGTTTAGGGGTGGGGTGGGGTTAGGGTTATGTTTTAGGGGTAGGGTTGGGTGCATCAGGGTTAGGGTTAGGTGTTTAGGGGTAGGGTAGGGTGCATCAGGGTTAGGGTTAGGTGTTTAGGGGTAGGGTAGGGTGCATCAGGGTTAGGGTCCAGGGTCAGAGTTGTGATTAGATTCAGGGCTGGGGGGTTGGAGATATGGGTTAGGGTTGCATTAGGGGTAGGGTTAAGTGAGGGTCAGGGTTAGGGTTAGGGTTAGGGTTAGGGTTAGGGTTAGGGTTAGGGTTAGGGTTAGGGTTAGGGTTAGGGTTAGGGTTAGGGTTAGGGTTAGGGTTACGCTGCATTAGGGTTAGGGTTAGGGTTAGGGTTAGGGTTAGGGTTAGGGTTAGGGTTAGGGTTAGGGTTAGGGTTAGGGTTAGGGTTAGGTTGTATGGTGTGGGCAGGAGGGTAGTTACACCCTCTTGTGTTCGTATTCTCACTCAACCCTTGAGCTTCTTGTCACTTATACCTGCCACTTTTGGTTGGCCCACGCTTTACCTTATCACCTGGCTTCTTTTTCTTGCCGATCGCTTCTTAGTAATTTCTTGATCCGTAATCCTTTGATCCCCCTCTGGGGTTATAATCAGTTCCTGGGTTTTGCCAATTTATGGCCTCTATGTCGTATTTAGTTATTATTATTGGTGTTGGAACTCTACCCTTTATTTTACGTAGTGTTAGGGTTATGTTGTATTGAGGTTGGGGGGTTCAGGTTAGGGTTAGGGTTGCTGCACTGGGGTTAGTGTTGGGGTTAGGTGAGGGTCAGGGTCGCAGTTAGGTTCAGGGCTATATTGGGGTTAGGTTGGGGTGCATCAGGGTTAGGGTTAGGTGTTTAGGGGTGGGGTGGGGTTAGGGTTATGTTTTAGGGGTAGGGTTGGGTGCATCAGGGTTAGGGTTAGGTGTTTAGGGGTAGGGTAGGGTGCATCAGGGTTAGGGTTAGGTGTTTAGGGGTAGGGTAGGGTGCATCAGGGTTAGGGTCCAGGGTCAGAGTTGTGATTAGATTCAGGGCTGGGGGGTTGGAGATATGGGTTAGGGTTGCATTAGGGGTAGGGTTAAGTGAGGGTCAGGGTTAGGGTTAGGGTTAGGGTTAGGGTTAGGGTTAGGGTTAGGGTTAGGGTTAGGGTTAGGGTTAGGGTTAGGGTTACGCTGCATTAGGGTTAGGGTTAGGGTTAGGGTTAGGGTTAGGGTTAGGGTTAGGGTTAGGGTTAGGGTTAGGGTTAGGGTTAGGGTTAGGGTTAGTGCATTAGGGTTAGGGTTAGGGTTAGGGTTAGGGTTAGGGTTAGGGTTAGGGTTAGGGTTAGGGTTAGGGTTAGGGTTAGGTTTTAAAATGGTGGGCAGAGGGGGGAAACGCCCTCCCTATGTTGTCTGCCTCTTGGTTCTGGCCCGCACCTCAGACTGTTGCTGTTGTCCAAATGAATGCACCTTGTGCTTTAGCTTTAGGCACCATCCAGAGTTCCTGCTTGGCTACTACTGAATGTGTCCCGTCCTCCAGCCTTAAGTACCATCCATCGTTCCTTCTTGGAACACTCCGACCGGTTTCGCCATCTTGCGGCTCATCAGGGAGCTATAAACAAACAGACCAAGTCCTTAGTGCGTCACTTGCAAAAGTTAGGTTTTAAAATGGTGGGCAGAGGGGGGAAACGCCCTCCCTATGTTGTCTGCCTCTTGGTTCTGGCCCGCACCTCAGACTGTTGCTGTTGTCCAAATGAATGCACCTTGTGCTTTAGCTTTAGGCACCATCCAGAGTTCCTGCTTGGCTACTACTGAATGTGTCCCGTCCTCCAGCCTTAAGTACCATCCATCGTTCCTTCTTGGAACACTCCGACCGGTTTCGCCATCTTGCGGCTCATCAGGGAGCTATAAACAAACAGACCAAGTCCTTAGTGCGTCACTTGCAAAAGTTAGGTTTTAAAATGGTGGGCAGAGGGGGGAAACGCCCTCCCTATGTTGTCTGCCTCTTGGTTCTGGCCCGCACCTCAGACTGTTGCTGTTGTCCAAATGAATGCACCTTGTGCTTTAGCTTTAGGGTTAGGGTTAGGGTTAGGGTTAGGGTTAGGGTTAGGGTTAGGGTTAGGGTTAGGGTTAGGGTTAGGGTTAGGGTTAGGGTTAGGCTGCATTAGGGTTAGGTTGTATGGTGTGGGCAGGAGGGTAGTTACACCCTCTTGTGTTCGTATTCTCACTCATCCCTTGAGCTTCTTGTCACTTATACCTGCCACTTTTGGTTGGCCCACGCTTTACCTTACCACCTGGCTTCTTTTTCTTGCCGATCGCTTCTTAGTAATTTCTTGATCCGTAATCCTTTGATCCCCCTCTGGGGTTATAATCAGTTCCTGGGTTTTGCCAATTTATGGCCTCTATGTCGTATTTAGTTATTATTATTGGTGTTGGAACTCTACCCTTTATTTTACATAGTGTTAGGGTTATGTTGTATTGAGGTTGGGGGGTTCAGGTTAGGGTTAGGGTTGCTGCACTGGGGTTAGTGTTGGGGTTAGGTGAGGGTCAGGGTCGCAGTTAGGTTCAGGGCTATATTGGGGTTAGGTTGGGGTGCATCAGGGTTAGGGTTAGGTGTTTAGGGGTGGGGTGGGGTTAGGGTTATGTTTTAGGGGTAGGGTTGGGTGCATCAGGGTTAGGGTTAGGTGTTTAGGGGTAGGGTAGGGTGCATCAGGGTTAGGGTTAGGTGTTTAGGGGTAGGGTAGGGTGCATCAGGGTAGGGGATTAGATTCAGGGCTGGGGGGTTGGAGTTATGGGTTAGGGTTGCATTAGGGGTAGGGTTAAGTGAGGGTCAGGGTTTAGGAGTAGGGTGGGGTGTGTTAGGCTTAGATTTTAGGGGTGGGGTGGGAGATTAGGTTTGCTGTATTAGAGTTACGGTTAGGCTTTAGGGGTAGAGTGGGGTGCATTTGGAGAGTTGTGATTAGATTCAGGGCTGGGGGGTTGGAGTTATGGGTTAGGGTTGCATTAGGGGTAGGGTTAAGTGAGGGTCAGGGTTTAGGAGTAGGGTGGGGTGTGTTAGGCTTAGATTTTAGGGGTGGGGTGGGAGATTAGGTTTGCTGTATTAGAGTTACGGTTAGGCTTTAGGGGTAGAGTGGGGTGCATTTGGAGAGTTGTGATTAGATTCAGGGCTGGGGGGTTGGAGTTATGGGTTAGGGTTGCATTAGGGGTAGGGTTAAGTGAGGGTCAGGGTTTAGGAGTAGGGTGGGGTGTGTTAGGCTTAGATTTTAGGGGTGGGGTGGGAGATTAGGTTTGCTGTATTAGAGTTACGGTTAGGCTTTAGGGGTAGAGTGGGGTGCATTTGGAGAGTTGTGATTAGATTCAGGGCTGGGGGGTTGGAGTTATGGGTTAGGGTTGCATTAGGGGTAGGGTTAAGTGAGGGTCAGGGTTTAGGAGTAGGGTGGGGTGTGTTAGGCTTAGATTTTAGGGGTGGGGTGGGAGATTAGGTTTGCTGTATTAGAGTTACGGTTAGGCTTTAGGGGTAGAGTGGGGTGCATTTGGAGAGTTGTGATTAGATTCAGGGCTGGGGGGTTGGAGTTATGGGTTAGGGTTGCATTAGGGGTAGGGTTAAGTGAGGGTCAGGGTTTAGGAGTAGGGTGGGGTGTGTTAGGCTTAGATTTTAGGGGTGGGGTGGGAGATTAGGTTTGCTGTATTAGTGTTACGGTTAGGCTTTAGGGGTAGAGTGGGGTGCATTTGGAGAGTTGTGATTAGATTCAGGGCTGGGGGGTTGGAGTTATGGGTTAGGGTTGCATTAGGGGTAGGGTTAAGTGAGGGTCAGGGTTTAGGAGTAGGGTGGGGTGTGTTAGGCTTAGATTTTAGGGGTGGGGTGGGAGATTAGGTTTGCTGTATTAGAGTTACGGTTAGGCTTTAGGGGTAGAGTGGGGTGCATTTGGAGTTAGGATTTGGGATATGGATGTGGTCTGTTTGTAGTTAGGGTTGGGGCTTTGGTCTGTTTGTTGTGGGCAGTGTGGGGTTTAGTGGTTTTGGTTAGCTTAAACAGTAGGGGTTAGCTCTGTTTATTGTGATTAGGGTAGGGTGTGGTGTGGTTGCGGTTTGGGAGGTTTATCAAGTTGGGGTTGGGATTTGTGGTAATTAAGGTCGGGGCAGTTTTGTTTTTTGATGTTGGATTTCCCCCATTTTAGATCTGATTTAAGCCCTTTGGTAACTGAGTTTGTAGGGTTGTTATCCAGTGTTTTTCCCTCCTCTTCCTTTGTGAGGTTGTCCAGTTCATGTTGGTCTCCAACCCCATAAATTCCAGGGATTCAAGACCATGCTCCATGAAGTGTCGGGAGGTAGGTTTGTATACATCCTTTGTTCTAATAGCACTGAGGTGCCCTGTGAGCCTCATCCTTAGACTATTCCCTGTTTCTCCTACATACAAGATGTGGCATTGTTTGCATCGAATTGCATAAACAGCATTGTGCTGTTCACATGTAATTCTTTGTTTAATTAGGGCTGCTTTTCCTGTGTGTCTATTTTGTATCATTTTGCGGATTATTAGGTATTTACACGTCCCACATTTTGGGTTTGTGCAGTTCTGGGTTGTCTGTTTTCTTATCCTGCTCCGAACCAGCATGTCGCGAAGGTTCCGAGTTCTTTTGTATGCCGACGTTATGTGGTATCGACTAAGTGTGTCAACATCCTCTTTTAGTTTCCCAAATTGGGTTTTAATCACTCCGTGTATTAGTTTGGTCATTGTATCGTATGTCGTTATCAGTGGTAGTCTTGCTACTTCTCTGTTTGGCCGTGGGCTATTCAGTCCCCTCAGGAAATCAGACTTAAGGTGCCTGAGGAACCTTTTTGTGTAACCTCTCTGTCTCAGTGCAGTAAATAGGGTTGTGGTGGCTTCCCTAAAGTCCTCTCCGTTTGTGCATATGCGGTGAAAACGTGTCAGTTGTGACTTCACCAGCCCCCGAAAGGTATGTTTTGGATGGTGGCTGTTTATGTGCAGGAGTGTGTGTGTGTCTGTTTCTTTAAAGAATACCTTTGTTGCTAGCTTGTGGCTGTTATTCTCCTGTTGTAATTTAAATACTGTGGTGTCCAGGAAATCCACACTTTCTCTATGTGTTGTAACTTTAAGTTTAATAGATTGGTGGTGACTGTTGAGAATACCTACAAATTCTTGCAATTCTGTTTCTGTGTGAGTCCAGACTCCCCATATGTCATCCAGGTATCTGTAATAACACATCGGGAGCTTGGAACACTTTTCAAAGACGGTGTTTTCCCAGTCTGCCATGTATATGTTTGCGTAGGCCGGGGCAAATTTCTTGCCCATAGCCGTGCCCTTAATCTGTAGGTAGAATTGCTCCTGGAATTCAAAGTCATTTTTTGTTAATCCTAGGTGTAATAGCTGGATTATGGCTGCATCTGGTCTGTGGGGTTGGGGGAACTTTCTAAGGATATTTTCCACTGCCTGTATGCCTCTGTCTGTTTCTATGTTTGTGTATAGGCTTTCAATGTCCATGGTAAAGAGTATTGCGTTCGGGGGTACGGTCAGTGAGTTCACTATTTCTATGAAGTGGTAAGTGTCTTTAATGTAGCTAGGGTGCTTCTGTGATAAGGGGTTTAGGAATGAGTCAATGTATTCTGCTATCCTGTAGGATTCACTACCACAGTCTGACACAATGGGTCTTCCTGGTGGTATTTCTCCTGGTACAGTCCATGTGTCAGGGTGCTTGTGTATTTTGGGTAGTATGTAGAATTTTCTGGGTTGTGGTTGTTCCCCCCTTAGGTATTCCACTTGTTTCTGATTCAAGTGTTTAGATTTCTTTAGTTCTGTTAAAATGTTTCCAATCTCTTTTCGTGTGTCCTGGTAAATTGGTCCTGCTAATTTCGTGTAGTGGGCTGTATTATTAAGCTGTCTGTGAGCTTCAAGTAGATACTGTTGCCTATCCATGATCACTATACTACTGCCCTTATCTGCTGGTTTTATGATTATATCTAGATTGTTTCTAAGTTCTATGATTGCCCGTCTCTCTCTTCCAGTGAGGTTTTGCTTGTCTGTCTGTTTAGGGATTTTTTCAATTTGTGATTGAGTCTGTTTAATAAAGTTTAGGATTTCTGGCTCTATTTTATTGTTTGGTGGGGTCCATTCTGATGGTGGTGTAAAAGGTTGCTTGTCTGTTTCTGAATCGCTAAAGTAATCGGTCAGTTTTACTCTCCTGTAAAACCTTTTCAGATCTTCCTGAATTTGTACTTTACAATGTTTTGGGGTTGGAACAAATGTAAGGCCCTTGTTTAAAACCCTCTCCTGTACCTCTGTGGGGTTAAAGAGTTGGGAAATATTAATAACAGTTTTTCCCAGGTGTAATCTACCCTTCTCTTGGGTTAATGTCCTTTTTAGTTTAAAGACTTCATCCACTGGTTTATTATGTTATGGGCAGTGCTATCTGTCCAATGGATGTGGTCAGCCCCCACTTTAAAGGATCTAGCATTAATTGCTGGTATGTAATTCTGTTTTTTTATATGCTGGTTAATTCCTCTGATTGTATCCCTCTCTGTTTCTGGAAGTAAGTTACTGAAGTTAATTTCCGGCACCCAGATCTGAGCATTTGGGAATGTGCTCTTAGCCAATTTAAGTAATGACTGCAGTTGCTTGGTTGCAGTCAGTGGTCTCTGCGTTCGATTATTAATGCCAACTGAGAGCACCACCTTTTTGGTCTCCGGACAGGGTTCCAATTTGTCCAGAATTGCTGTGACATGAATGAATTTAGCTCCTGGAAAGCTATCAATTTGGGTGGTGGGATTTGGGCATCTTTTTATCTTGGAGAGGTTGGAATCTCCTATTATTAAAATTGATTTTCTGGGTTCCAATTTCCAGGTAATGTTTTTTCGGCTGGTGTTGGGGTGCCTCGTCACTCTCTGTGCATCTTCCCCTTCAGAGTCAGGTTCTGCCCCTGTTGGTGTGTTTTCTGTTTCTATGTCTGCTACCCCTGCCTCCCCTATTGTGTTCCCTACCTCGGCTTCAGCTATTTCTGCCTCTCCTACTGTGTTGTCTGTCTGGGCTCTCATTGTTCCTGTCCTCATTTCTGTGTCTATTGGGTTTACCTGTCCGGTCTGGTCGCTCCTTTGTTTCTGTGGAAAGGGTTGTTTTGTGACACTGATCTCGGGCTCTAGAACTGCTGTATTTCTTGGGATGGTTGGTTTGGTACAGTCTTTCTTTTGTCTCTGTGGGAGCGGTTGGTACATGACCCTGGTTTTGGGGTACAGGAATGTTGTGCATGGATTTGTCCCTGGTGTAGGAGGGGTTCTCCCTTCTGTTTGTTTTGGGTCTGAGGAATCCCTAGTGATTTGGTTTAATACGGTCTGATGTTGGTTCCCCATGTAGTGCTGGGGTCTACGTGGCTCAGGCTCTTGAGAGCCAAGTGTGATGTCCAGGTCCCTAATGATGGCCACATTGGAAATCCTGGTCCTTGGCCTGTGGGGTGGGGTAGGGCTAGTCGCCGCCCTGGATGGCGGGGAAGGGGGGGTCACTGCCCTGGACCGCAAGGAAGGGGGGGTTTCAGTGGTCTGCTGGTGGTGTGATGAAGTCGGGGTCGCTGGCCCACGGGGTGGGGGGGTCTGTCGGTGGCGTGACGAAGTCATGGCAGCTGGCTCAAAGGGTGGGGGTGTGTGTTGGTGGTGTGACGAAGTCGTGGCAACTGGTGCAAGGGGTGGGGGGGTCCATCGGTGGCATGACGAAGTCATGGCAGCTGGCTCCAAGGGTGGGGGGGTGTGTTGGTGGTGTGACGAAGTCGTGGCAACTGGTGCAAGGGGTGGGGGGGTCTGCCGGTGGCGTGCTGAAGTCATGGCAGCTGGCTCAAAGGGTGGGGGGGTGTGTCGGTGGCTTGACGAGGTTGTGGCAGTTGGCTCACGGGGTGGGGGTGTCCGTCGGTGGCGTGACAAAGTCGTGGCAGCTGGCCCACGGGGTGGGGGGGGGTTTTCAGTCCGTCTGCGGCATGAGGGGGCTGTGATCGCAGGCTGGTGGAACAAGGCTGCCCAGGTATTTGGCCTATGGCGTGGGGGCGTCCTAGTCCGTATGCCGGTCCGCTGTTCTGTCCTCAATTGTGTGCTGGTCCCTTGCTCTGTCAACCGTGATGCTAATCCCACCACATGTCTCTTTGCCTCATCAATTGATTGAATTTTGAATTTATGTCTAAGACTCTTTTTAATCCAATTAGTGGCTTTCGCCATCATTTCTTCCAGGCGCTCTGTCACTGCAGCCTGAGCAAATTCATTTTCTAATTCTTCCAGGTTTGTTGTATAGTGCTCAATTAGAATCTGTCTGGTCTGTTTTGCCCAATTTTCTGAATTCAAAGCCAATTTGGTTAGGGTTTCCTGTGACGGTTTTGCCGGTTTTATAAAGCATGTTAGTTTATCAGCTTGTTTTAAGATGCCCTTAGGGGGCTGATTCTGGCCCTTTAAGAATATTAGATGGTGGATTGTCTGGAAAATTCTATAAATTATTCTCACTGTTGTAGCAAATTCATCCCTGGCTACGGGGAGACACCTATGTGTACCAGGGTCCGACCTCATATGCGTACGGTTGTCAGACAACCTGCATGTGTTCCGCATAGTGTTAGCCATTCCCTGGGTGTAGAAAGGTGCAAAAGGTTTTAAAAGATGTTACTAGCTTCTATTTGGTAATAGAGGTCCCCGCTAGTAACTGTAATCTCACCCCACGGTGGCTCCCTGGCTCAGATGGTCTCCTGCCTGGGACTGCGTCCTCCAAACACTCCCCAGCTCAGCCGGCTGTCCCGCCTGGAAAGGCTCTTTTTCCACCGGTCTCACCTCCCCTCCGGTGGCTCTCTGGCTTCGATGGTTCTCTGCCTGCAACAGTACTATCCAAAAACTCTTTCGTTCAGTAAGTTCTCCGGCCTGGAATCTTTTTTTCTCCGACGTTTCGCTTATCCTTAAGCAACCCCCCCCCCCCCCCCCCCACGAGGTTTGGGACAGCAATAAGGGCACAAAAGATTACATATTTTTTTAAAAAGTTGTAGTTCCCATAGACACGGTGTCTGGACATGGATGCGGGGACGGCCCCTTTAAGAGATGCCGGGTGCTGCGGGGACGGCCCCTTTAAGAGATGCCTGGTGCTGCGGGGAACGCGACAGCAGGGAGCTGCTGGATATCGACCTCGGTTTTTTTAAAAGAAACCCTTTCCCCGGGGATCTGGAGGAGTTGGGGACACGGGTGAGAATCCGATAACTTTATCTAGTCTTTAGATTTTGAGCGTTCACCGGGTGATTTTTATCTTTGAAATCGGGTTTTTTTCTCAGCGACTGAAAAGCGAGCGCCGCGTGAGGCATTCTGGGATATGGAGTTCTCTCGGGTCAAACACGAGGGCAAGACCCGTAAATAAAAGGGTTTACTTGGTCTCTCTGGGGCTGGGGGACCTTTCTTTCCCCCTCCTCTCCCCCCGGGGGGCGGGTGGCAGCGGTTACGGGAGTTTTTATGGGGAATCGGACCTTGGAAATCAAAATTTTGTTCCACGCGGCCGCTGAAAAGCGAGCGCCGCGTGAGGCATTCTGGGATATGGCGTTCTCTCGGGTCAAACACGAGGGCAACGCTCTTAAATAAAAGGGTTTACTCTGGTTTTTTGGGGCTGGGGGACCTTTCTTTCCCCCTCCTCTCCCCCCGGGGGGGTGGGTGGCGGCGGATTCGGGAGTTTTTTTTGGGGAATCGGACCTTGGAAATCGGTTTTTTTCTGCGCGGCCGCTGAAAAGCGAGCGACGCGTGAGGCATTCTGGGAGATTGAGTTTCGTTTAACGAGCGATCGGGTTTAAAAAGGAGGAAATCGGTGGGAAGTTTAATTAATTGTTTAAAATACCCTCATAATTAAAAGGCATAGCCGGAGGTGGGGGTTTGGAGAAGTAGCTTCATGTTTTTATTTAAAAAATGAGGTGAGGCGGACAGGTAATCAAGCCCCGGGGTCAGCGGACAGTCAGACTCCGTGACGCCAGAATGACCTGGAGCATTAAAACAGATTCAAAGGTTAAAAAGCAATATTTTTAAAAACATTACCTCAAAAAAAATAACCCCAAACATCTAAGATAAACTAAAGGAACATTAAAACATTAGGTTAAAAAAATATAATTTAAAAATAACGAACACGTGGAGCGAAGGGGGCGGGGCCAGCCCTGCATGAGACAGGACTCATTACATACAGGACAGAAATTCTAACCAATCCCAGGTCAAGGCGAGCCTGCTTGTGGGCGGGAACAAAACTTCAGCCAACAGTAGCACACAGGGGAGGGGCCAGTCCAAGGCTCCGGACTTATAAACACTGCATTGGTTAGGGTTAGGGTTAGGGTTAGGGTTAGGGTTAGGGTTAGGGTTAGGGTTAGGGTTAGGGTTAGGGTTAGGGTTAGGGTTAGGGTTAGGGTTAGGGTTAGGGTTAGGGTTAGGGTTAGGGTTAGGGTTAGGGTTAGGGTTAGGTTGTATGGTGTGGGCAGGAGGGTAGTTACACCCTCTTGTGTTCGTATTCTCACTCATCCCTTGAGCTTCTTGTCACTTATACCTGCCACTTTTGGTTGGCCCACGCTTTACCTTACCACCTGGCTTCTTTTTCTTGCCGATCGCTTCTTAGTAATTTCTTGATCCGTAATCCTTTGATCCCCCTCTGGGGTTATAATCAGTTCCTGGGTTTTGCCAATTTATGGCCTCTATGTCGTATTTAGTTATTATTATTGGTGTTGGAACTCTACCCTTTATTTTACGTAGTGTTAGGGTTATGTTGTATTGAGGTTGGGGGGTTCAGGTTAGGGTTAGGGTTGCTGCACTGGGGTTAGTGTTGGGGTTAGGTGAGGGTCAGGGTCGCAGTTAGGTTCAGGGCTATATTGGGGTTAGGTTGGGGTGCATCAGGGTTAGGGTTAGGTGTTTAGGGGTGGGGTGGGGTTAGGGTTATGTTTTAGGGGTAGGGTTGGGTGCATCAGGGTTAGGGTTAGGTGTTTAGGGGTAGGGTAGGGTGCATCAGGGTTAGGGTTAGGTGTTTAGGGGTAGGGTAGGGTGCATCAGGGTAGGGGATTAGATTCAGGGCTGGGGGGTTGGAGTTATGGGTTAGGGTTGCATTAGGGGTAGGGTTAAGTGAGGGTCAGGGTTTAGGAGTAGGGTGGGGTGTGTTAGGCTTAGATTTTAGGGGTGGGGTGGGAGATTAGGTTTGCTGTATTAGAGTTACGGTTAGGCTTTAGGGGTAGAGTGGGGTGCATTTGGAGAGTTGTGATTAGATTCAGGGCTGGGGGGTTGGAGTTATGGGTTAGGGTTGCATTAGGGGTAGGGTTAAGTGAGGGTCAGGGTTTAGGAGTAGGGTGGGGTGTGTTAGGCTTAGATTTTAGGGGTGGGGTGGGAGATTAGGTTTGCTGTATTAGAGTTACGGTTAGGCTTTAGGGGTAGAGTGGGGTGCATTTGGAGAGTTGTGATTAGATTCAGGGCTGGGGGGTTGGAGTTATGGGTTAGGGTTGCATTAGGGGTAGGGTTAAGTGAGGGTCAGGGTTTAGGAGTAGGGTGGGGTGTGTTAGGCTTAGATTTTAGGGGTGGGGTGGGAGATTAGGTTTGCTGTATTAGAGTTACGGTTAGGCTTTAGGGGTAGAGTGGGGTGCATTTGGAGAGTTGTGATTAGATTCAGGGCTGGGGGGTTGGAGTTATGGGTTAGGGTTGCATTAGGGGTAGGGTTAAGTGAGGGTCAGGGTTTAGGAGTAGGGTGGGGTGTGTTAGGCTTAGATTTTAGGGGTGGGGTGGGAGATTAGGTTTGCTGTATTAGAGTTACGGTTAGGCTTTAGGGGTAGAGTGGGGTGCATTTGGAGAGTTGTGATTAGATTCAGGGCTGGGGGGTTGGAGTTATGGGTTAGGGTTGCATTAGGGGTAGGGTTAAGTGAGGGTCAGGGTTTAGGAGTAGGGTGGGGTGTGTTAGGCTTAGATTTTAGGGGTGGGGTGGGAGATTAGGTTTGCTGTATTAGAGTTACGGTTAGGCTTTAGGGGTAGAGTGGGGTGCATTTGGAGAGTTGTGATTAGATTCAGGGCTGGGGGGTTGGAGTTATGGGTTAGGGTTGCATTAGGGGTAGGGTTAAGTGAGGGTCAGGGTTTAGGAGTAGGGTGGGGTGTGTTAGGCTTAGATTTTAGGGGTGGGGTGGGAGATTAGGTTTGCTGTATTAGAGTTACGGTTAGGCTTTAGGGGTAGAGTGGGGTGCATTTGGAGAGTTGTGATTAGATTCAGGGCTGGGGGGTTGGAGTTATGGGTTAGGGTTGCATTAGGGGTAGGGTTAAGTGAGGGTCAGGGTTTAGGAGTAGGGTGGGGTGTGTTAGGCTTAGATTTTAGGGGTGGGGTGGGAGATTAGGTTTGCTGTATTAGAGTTACGGTTAGGCTTTAGGGGTAGAGTGGGGTGCATTTGGAGAGTTGTGATTAGATTCAGGGCTGGGGGGTTGGAGTTATGGGTTAGGGTTGCATTAGGGGTAGGGTTAAGTGAGGGTCAGGGTTTAGGAGTAGGGTGGGGTGTGTTAGGCTTAGATTTTAGGGGTGGGGTGGGAGATTAGGTTTGCTGTATTAGAGTTACGGTTAGGCTTTAGGGGTAGAGTGGGGTGCATTTGGAGTTAGGATTTGGGATATGGATGTGGTCTGTTTGTAGTTAGGGTTGGGGCTTTGGTCTGTTTGTTGTGGGCAGTGTGGGGTTTAGTGGTTTTGGTTAGCTTAAACAGTAGGGGTTAGCTCTGTTTATTGTGATTAGGGTAGGGTGTGGTGTGGTTGCGGTTTGGGAGGTTTATCAAGTTGGGGTTGGGATTTGTGGTAATTAAGGTCGGGGCAGTTTTGTTTTTTGATGTTGGATTTCCCCCATTTTAGATCTGATTTAAGCCCTTTGGTAACTGAGTTTGTAGGGTTGTTATCCAGTGTTTTTCCCTCCTCTTCCTTTGTGAGGTTGTCCAGTTCATGTTGGTCTCCAACCCCATAAATTCCAGGGATTCAAGACCATGCTCCATGAAGTGTCGGGAGGTAGGTTTGTATACATCCTTTGTTCTAATAGCACTGAGGTGCCCTGTGAGCCTCATCCTTAGACTATTCCCTGTTTCTCCTACATACAAGATGTGGCATTGTTTGCATCGAATTGCATAAACAGCATTGTGCTGTTCACATGTAATTCTTTGTTTAATTAGGGCTGCTTTTCCTGTGTGTCTATTTTGTATCATTTTGCGGATTATTAGGTATTTACACGTCCCACATTTTGGGTTTGTGCAGTTCTGGGTTGTCTGTTTTCTTATCCTACTCCGAACCAGCATGTCGCGAAGGTTCCGAGTTCTTTTGTATGCCGACGTTATGTGGTATCGACTAAGTGTGTCAACATCCTCTTTTAGTTTCCCAAATCGGGTTTTAATCACTCCGTGTATTAGTTTGGTCATTGTATCGTATGTCGTTATCAGTGGTAGTCTTGCTACTTCTCTGTTTGGCCGTGGGCTATTCAGTCCCCTCAGGAAATCAGACTTAAGGTGCCTGAGGAACCTTTTTGTGTAACCTCTCTGTCTCAGTGCAGTAAATAGGGTTGTGGTGGCTTCCCTAAAGTCCTCTCCGTTTGTGCATATGCGGTGAAAACGTGTCAGTTGTGACTTCACCAGCCCCCGAAAGGTATGTTTTGGATGGTGGCTGTTTATGTGCAGGAGTGTGTGTGTGTCTGTTTCTTTAAAGAATACCTTTGTTGCTAGCTTGTGGCTGTTATTCTCCTGTTGTAATTTAAATACTGTGGTGTCCAGGAAATCCACACTTTCTCTATGTGTTGTAACTTTAAGTTTAATAGATTGGTGGTGACTGTTGAGAATACCTACAAATTCTTGCAATTCTGTTTCTGTGTGAGTCCAGACTCCCCATATGTCATCCAGGTATCTGTAATAACACATCGGGAGCCTGGAACACTTTTCAAAGACTGTGTTTTCCCAGTCTGCCATGTATATGTTTGCGTAGGCCGGGGCAAATTTCTTGCCCATAGCCGTGCCCTTAATCTGTAGGTAGAATTGCTCCTGGAATTCAAAGTCATTTTTTGTTAGTCCTAGGTGTAATAGCTGGATTATGGCTGCATCTGGTCTGTGGGGTTGGGGGAACTTTCTAAGGATATTTTCCACTGCCTGTATGCCTCTGTCTGTTTCTATGTTTGTGTATAGGCTTTCAATGTCCATGGTAAAGAGTATTGCGTTCGGGGGTACGGTCAGTGAGTTCACTATTTCTATGAAGTGGTAAGTGTCTTTAATGTAGCTAGGGTGCTTCTGTGATAAGGGGTTTAGGAATGAGTCAATGTATTCTGCTATCCTGTAGGATTCACTACCACAGTCTGACACAATGGGTCTTCCTGGTGGTATTTCTCCTGGTACAGTCCATGTGTCAGGGTGCTTGTGTATTTTGGGTAGTATGTAGAATTTTCTGGGTTGTGGTTGTTCCCCCCTTAGGTATTCCACTTGTTTCTGATTCAAGTGTTTAGATTTCTTTAGTTCTGTTAAAATGTTTCCAATCTCTTTTCGTGTGTCCTGGTAAATTGGTCCTGCTAATTTCGTGTAGTGGGCTGTATTATTAAGCTGTCTGTGAGCTTCAAGTAGATACTGTTGCCTATCCATGATCACTATACTACTGCCCTTATCTGCTGGTTTTATGATTATATCTAGATTGTTTCTAAGTTCTATGATTGCCCGTCTCTCTCTTCCAGTGAGGTTTTGCTTGTCTGTCTGTTTAGGGATTTTTTCAATTTGTGATTGAGTCTGTTTAATAAAGTTTAGGATTTCTGGCTCTATTTTATTGTTTGGTGGGGTCCATTCTGATGGTGGTGTAAAAGGTTGCTTGTCTGTTTCTGAATCGCTAAAGTAATCGGTCAGTTTTACTCTCCTGTAAAACCTTTTCAGATCTTCCTGAATTTGTACTTTACAATGTTTTGGGGTTGGAACAAATGTAAGGCCCTTGTTTAAAACCCTCTCCTGTACCTCTGTGGGGTTAAAGAGTTGGGAAATATTAATAACAGTTTTTCCCAGGTGTAATCTACCCTTCTCTTGGGTTAATGTCCTTTTTAGTTTAAAGACTTCATCCACTGGTTTATTATGTTATGGGCAGTGCTATCTGTCCAATGGATGTGGTCAGCCCCCACTTTAAAGGATCTAGCATTAATTGCTGGTATGTAATTCTGTTTTTTTATATGCTGGTTAATTCCTCTGATTGTATCCCTCTCTGTTTCTGGAAGTAAGTTACTGAAGTTAATTTCCGGCACCCAGATCTGAGCATTTGGGAATGTGCTCTTAGCCAATTTAAGTAATGACTGCAGTTGCTTGGTTGCAGTCAGTGGTCTCTGCGTTCGATTATTAATGCCAACCGAGAGCACCACCTTTTTGGTCTCCGGACAGGGTTCCAATTTGTCCAGAATTGCTGTGACATGAATGAATTTAGCTCCTGGAAAGCTATCAATTTGGGTGGTGGGATTTGGGCATCTTTTTATCTTGGAGAGGTTGGAATCTCCTATTATTAAAATTGATTTTCTGGGTTCCAATTTCCAGGTAATGTTTTTTCGGCTGGTGTTGGGGTGCCTCGTCACTCTCTGTGCATCTTCCCCTTCAGAGTCAGGTTCTGCCCCTGTTGGTGTGTTTTCTGTTTCTATGTCTGCTACCCCTGCCTCCCCTATTGTGTTCCCTACCTCGGCTTCAGCTATTTCTGCCTCTCCTACTGTGTTGTCTGTCTGGGCTCTCATTGTTCCTGTCCTCATTTCTGTGTCTATTGGGTTTACCTGTCCGGTCTGGTCGCTCCTTTGTTTCTGTGGAAGGGGTTGTTTTGTGACACTGATCTCGGGCTCTAGAACTGCTGTATTTCTTGGGATGGTTGGTTTGGTACAGTCTTTCTTTTGTCTCTGTGGGAGCGGTTGGTACATGACCCTGGTTTTGGGGTACAGGAATGTTGTGCATGGATTTGTCCCTGGTGTAGGAGGGGTTCTCCCTTCTGTTTGTTTTGGGTCTGAGGAATCCCTAGTGATTTGGTTTAATACGGTCTGATGTTGGTTCCCCATGTAGTGCTGGGGTCTACGTGGCTCAGGCTCTTGAGAGCCAAGTGTGATGTCCAGGTCCCTAATGATGGCCACATTGGAAATCCTGGTCCTTGGCCTGTGGGGTGGGGTAGGGCTAGTCGCCGCCCTGGATGGCGGGGAAGGGGGGGTCACTGCCCTGGACCGCAAGGAAGGGGGGGTTTCAGTGGTCTGCTGGTGGTGTGATGAAGTCGGGGTCGCTGGCCCACGGGGTGGGGGGGTCTGTCGGTGGCGTGACGAAGTCATGGCAGCTGGCTCAAAGGGTGGGGGTGTGTGTTGGTGGTGTGACGAAGTCGTGGCAACTGGTGCAAGGGGTGGGGGGGTCCATCGGTGGCATGACGAAGTCATGGCAGCTGGCTCCAAGGGTGGGGGGGTGTGTTGGTGGTGTGACGAAGTCGTGGCAACTGGTGCAAGGGGTGGGGGGGTCTGCCGGTGGCGTGCTGAAGTCATGGCAGCTGGCTCAGAGGGTGGGGGGGTGTGTCGGTGGCTTGACGAGGTTGTGGCAGTTGGCTCACGGGGTGGGGGTGTCCGTCGGTGGCGTGACAAAGTCGTGGCAGCTGGCCCACGGGGTGGGGGGGGGTTTTCAGTCCGTCTGCGGCATGAGGGGGCTGTGATCGCAGGCTGGTGGAACAAGGCTGCCCAGGTATTTGGCCTATGGCGTGGGGGCGTCCTAGTCCGTATGCCGGTCCGCTGTTCTGTCCTCAATTGTGTGCTGGTCCCTTGCTCTGTCAACCGTGATGCTAATCCCACCACATGTCTCTTTGCCTCATCAATTGATTGAATTTTGAATTTATGTCTAAGACTCTTTTTAATCCAATTAGTGGCTTTCGCCATCATTTCTTCCAGGCGCTCTGTCACTGCAGCCTGAGCAAATTCATTTTCTAATTCTTCCAGGTTTGTTGTATAGTGCTCAATTAGAATCTGTCTGGTCTGTTTTGCCCAATTTTCTGAATTCAAAGCCAATTTGGTTAGGGTTTCCTGTGACGGTTTTGCCGGTTTTATAAAGCATGTTAGTTTATCAGCTTGTTTTAAGATGCCCTTAGGGGGCTGATTCTGGCCCTTTAAGAATATTAGATGGTGGATTGTCTGGAAAATTCTATAAATTATTCTCACTGTTGTAGCAAATTCATCCCTGGCTACGGGGAGACACCTATGTGTACCAGGGTCCGACCTCATATGCGTACGGTTGTCAGACAACCTGCATGTGTTCCGCATAGTGTTAGCCATTCCCTGGGTGTAGAAAGGTGCAAAAGGTTTTAAAAGATGTTACTAGCTTCTATTTGGTAATAGAGGTCCCCGCTAGTAACTGTAATCTCACCCCACGGTGGCTCCCTGGCTCAGATGGTCTCCTGCCTGGGACTGCGTCCTCCAAACACTCCCCAGCTCAGCCGGCTGTCCCGCCTGGAAAGGCTCTTTTTCCACCGGTCTCACCTCCCCTCCGGTGGCTCTCTGGCTTCGATGGTTCTCTGCCTGCAACAGTACTATCCAAAAACTCTTTCGTTCAGTAAGTTCTCCGGCCTGGAATCTTTTTTTCTCCGACGTTTCGCTTATCCTTAAGCTTCATCAGGGAGAAAGGATTTTAACTTTGTTTACAGTTGTTTATAAGTACGGAGCCTTGGACTGGCCCCTCCCCTGTGTGCTACTGTTGGCTGAAGTTTTGTTCCCGCCCACAAGCAGGCTAGCCTTGACCTGGGATTGGTTAGAATTTCTGTCCTGTATGTAATGAGTCCTGTCTCATGCAGGGCTGGCCCCGCCCCCTTCGCTCCACGTGTTCGTTATTTTTAAATTATATTTTTTTAACCTAATGTTTTAATGTTCCTTTAGTTTATCTTAGATGTTTGGGGTTATTTTTTTTGAGGTAATGTTTTAAACAATATTGCTTTTTAACCTTTGAATCTGTTTTAATGCTCCAGGTCATTCTGGCGCCACGGAGTCTGACTGTCTGCTGACCCCGGGGCTTGATTACCTGTCCGCCTCACCTCATTTTTTAAGATAAAAACATGAAGCTACTTCTCCAAACCCCCACCTCCGGCTATGCCTTTTAATTATGAGGGTATTTTAAACAATTAATTAAACTTCCCACCGATTTCCTCCTTTTTAAACCCGATCGCTCGTTAAACGAAACTCAATCTCCCAGAATGCCTCACGCGTCGCTCGCTTTTCAGCGGCCGCGCAGAAAAAAACCGATTTCCAAGGTCCGATTCCCCAAAAAAAACTCCCGATTCCGCCGCCACCCACCCCCCCGGGGGGAGAGGAGGGGGAAAGAAAGGTCCCCCAGCCCCAAAAAAACCAGAGTAAACCCTTTTATTTAAGAGCGTTGCCCTCGTGTTTGACCCGAGAGAACTCCATATCCCAGAATGCCTCACGCGGCGCTCGCTTTTCAGTCGCTGAGAAAAAAACCCGATTTCAAAGATAAAAATCACCCGGTGAACGCTCAAAATCTAAAGACTAGATAAAGTTATCGGATTCTCACCCGTGTCCCCAACTCCTCCAGATCCCCGGGGAAAGGGTTTCTTTTAAAAAAACCGAGGTCGATATCCAGCAGCTCCCTGCTGTCGCGTTCCCCGCAGCACCAGGCATCTCTTAAAGGGGCCGTCCCCGCAGCACCAGGCATCTCTTAAAGGGGCCGTCCCCGCATCCATGTCCAGAGACCGTGTCTATGGGAACTACAACTTTTTTTAAAAATATGTAATCTTTTGTGCCCTTATTGCTGTCCCAAACCTCGTGGGGGGGGGGGGGGTTTGGGAAGATGAGTTCCATGTCTGTCAGACCCACATTTCCAGCCATGCTTTATTTTAAGTGCACCTTTTAAATATTTTAGATTTTAAAATTTAAAAAAACCTCCTTGGTGCTCTCTATTTTTATAAGTTGCTTGCTGCTTTTTTTGTGGGGGGGGCAAAAGGGGAACAAAAAGTTATTTAACCATCTACCTCACTGATCAAGTTTAGATTTAAGGTATTTGCAAGATATATTCTCTGGGTTTTCTTTTCTTGGCATTTATATCTTTTCTTGTCTGTGGTAATGTAAAGCGTGTCACTCCTGAATGTTAGGTTGTATGGTGTGGGCAGGAGGGTAGTTACACCCTCTTGTGTTCGTATTCTCACTCATCCCTTGAGCTTCTTGTCACTTATACCTGCCACTTTTGGTTGGCCCACGCTTTACCTTACCACCTGGCTTCTTTTTCTTGCCGATCGCTTCTTAGTAATTTCTTGATCCGTAATCCTTTGATCCCCCTCTGGGGTTATAATCAGTTCCTGGGTTTTGCCAATTTATGGCCTCTATGTCGTATTTAGTTATTATTATTGGTGTTGGAACTCTACCCTTTATTTTACGTAGTGTTAGGGTTATGTTGTATTGAGGTTGGGGGGTTCAGGTTAGGGTTAGGGTTGCTGCACTGGGGTTAGTGTTGGGGTTAGGTGAGGGTCAGGGTCGCAGTTAGGTTCAGGGCTATATTGGGGTTAGGTTGGGGTGCATCAGGGTTAGGGTTAGGTGTTTAGGGGTGGGGTGGGGTTAGGGTTATGTTTTAGGGGTAGGGTTGGGTGCATCAGGGTTAGGGTTAGGTGTTTAGGGGTAGGGTAGGGTGCATCAGGGTTAGGGTTAGGTGTTTAGGGGTAGGGTAGGGTGCATCAGGGTAGGGGATTAGATTCAGGGCTGGGGGGTTGGAGTTATGGGTTAGGGTTGCATTAGGGGTAGGGTTAAGTGAGGGTCAGGGTTTAGGAGTAGGGTGGGGTGTGTTAGGCTTAGATTTTAGGGGTGGGGTGGGAGATTAGGTTTGCTGTATTAGAGTTACGGTTAGGCTTTAGGGGTAGAGTGGGGTGCATTTGGAGAGTTGTGATTAGATTCAGGGCTGGGGGGTTGGAGTTATGGGTTAGGGTTGCATTAGGGGTAGGGTTAAGTGAGGGTCAGGGTTTAGGAGTAGGGTGGGGTGTGTTAGGCTTAGATTTTAGGGGTGGGGTGGGAGATTAGGTTTGCTGTATTAGAGTTACGGTTAGGCTTTAGGGGTAGAGTGGGGTGCATTTGGAGAGTTGTGATTAGATTCAGGGCTGGGGGGTTGGAGTTATGGGTTAGGGTTGCATTAGGGGTAGGGTTAAGTGAGGGTCAGGGTTTAGGAGTAGGGTGGGGTGTGTTAGGCTTAGATTTTAGGGGTGGGGTGGGAGATTAGGTTTGCTGTATTAGAGTTACGGTTAGGCTTTAGGGGTAGAGTGGGGTGCATTTGGAGAGTTGTGATTAGATTCAGGGCTGGGGGGTTGGAGTTATGGGTTAGGGTTGCATTAGGGGTAGGGTTAAGTGAGGGTCAGGGTTTAGGAGTAGGGTGGGGTGTGTTAGGCTTAGATTTTAGGGGTGGGGTGGGAGATTAGGTTTGCTGTATTAGAGTTACGGTTAGGCTTTAGGGGTAGAGTGGGGTGCATTTGGAGAGTTGTGATTAGATTCAGGGCTGGGGGGTTGGAGTTATGGGTTAGGGTTGCATTAGGGGTAGGGTTAAGTGAGGGTCAGGGTTTAGGAGTAGGGTGGGGTGTGTTAGGCTTAGATTTTAGGGGTGGGGTGGGAGATTAGGTTTGCTGTATTAGAGTTACGGTTAGGCTTTAGGGGTAGAGTGGGGTGCATTTGGAGAGTTGTGATTAGATTCAGGGCTGGGGGGTTGGAGTTATGGGTTAGGGTTGCATTAGGGGTAGGGTTAAGTGAGGGTCAGGGTTTAGGAGTAGGGTGGGGTGTGTTAGGCTTAGATTTTAGGGGTGGGGTGGGAGATTAGGTTTGCTGTATTAGAGTTACGGTTAGGCTTTAGGGGTAGAGTGGGGTGCATTTGGAGAGTTGTGATTAGATTCAGGGCTGGGGGGTTGGAGTTATGGGTTAGGGTTGCATTAGGGGTAGGGTTAAGTGAGGGTCAGGGTTTAGGAGTAGGGTGGGGTGTGTTAGGCTTAGATTTTAGGGGTGGGGTGGGAGATTAGGTTTGCTGTATTAGAGTTACGGTTAGGCTTTAGGGGTAGAGTGGGGTGCATTTGGAGAGTTGTGATTAGATTCAGGGCTGGGGGGTTGGAGTTATGGGTTAGGGTTGCATTAGGGGTAGGGTTAAGTGAGGGTCAGGGTTTAGGAGTAGGGTGGGGTGTGTTAGGCTTAGATTTTAGGGGTGGGGTGGGAGATTAGGTTTGCTGTATTAGAGTTACGGTTAGGCTTTAGGGGTAGAGTGGGGTGCATTTGGAGTTAGGATTTGGGATATGGATGTGGTCTGTTTGTAGTTAGGGTTGGGGCTTTGGTCTGTTTGTTGTGGGCAGTGTGGGGTTTAGTGGTTTTGGTTAGCTTAAACAGTAGGGGTTAGCTCTGTTTATTGTGATTAGGGTAGGGTGTGGTGTGGTTGCGGTTTGGGAGGTTTATCAAGTTGGGGTTGGGATTTGTGGTAATTAAGGTCGGGGCAGTTTTGTTTTTTGATGTTGGATTTCCCCCATTTTAGATCTGATTTAAGCCCTTTGGTAACTGAGTTTGTAGGGTTGTTATCCAGTGTTTTTCCCTCCTCTTCCTTTGTGAGGTTGTCCAGTTCATGTTGGTCTCCAACCCCATAAATTCCAGGGATTCAAGACCATGCTCCATGAAGTGTCGGGAGGTAGGTTTGTATACATCCTTTGTTCTAATAGCACTGAGGTGCCCTGTGAGCCTCATCCTTAGACTATTCCCTGTTTCTCCTACATACAAGATGTGGCATTGTTTGCATCGAATTGCATAAACAGCATTGTGCTGTTCACATGTAATTCTTTGTTTAATTAGGGCTGCTTTTCCTGTGTGTCTATTTTGTATCATTTTGCGGATTATTAGGTATTTACACGTCCCACATTTTGGGTTTGTGCAGTTCTGGGTTGTCTGTTTTCTTATCCTACTCCGAACCAGCATGTCGCGAAGGTTCCGAGTTCTTTTGTATGCCGACGTTATGTGGTATCGACTAAGTGTGTCAACATCCTCTTTTAGTTTCCCAAATTGGGTTTTAATCACTCCGTGTATTAGTTTGGTCATTGTATCGTATGTCGTTATCAGTGGTAGTCTTGCTACTTCTCTGTTTGGCCGTGGGCTATTCAGTCCCCTCAGGAAATCAGACTTAAGGTGCCTGAGGAACCTTTTTGTGTAACCTCTCTGTCTCAGTGCAGTAAATAGGGTTGTGGTGGCTTCCCTAAAGTCCTCTCCGTTTGTGCATATGCGGTGAAAACGTGTCAGTTGTGACTTCACCAGCCCCCGAAAGGTATGTTTTGGATGGTGGCTGTTTATGTGCAGGAGTGTGTGTGTGTCTGTTTCTTTAAAGAATACCTTTGTTGCTAGCTTGTGGCTGTTATTCTCCTGTTGTAATTTAAATACTGTGGTGTCCAGGAAATCCACACTTTCTCTATGTGTTGTAACTTTAAGTTTAATAGATTGGTGGTGACTGTTGAGAATACCTACAAATTCTTGCAATTCTGTTTCTGTGTGAGTCCAGACTCCCCATATGTCATCCAGGTATCTGTAATAACACATCGGGAGCCTGGAACACTTTTCAAAGACTGTGTTTTCCCAGTCTGCCATGTATATGTTTGCGTAGGCCGGGGCAAATTTCTTGCCCATAGCCGTGCCCTTAATCTGTAGGTAGAATTGCTCCTGGAATTCAAAGTCATTTTTTGTTAGTCCTAGGTGTAATAGCTGGATTATGGCTGCATCTGGTCTGTGGGGTTGGGGGAACTTTCTAAGGATATTTTCCACTGCCTGTATGCCTCTGTCTGTTTCTATGTTTGTGTATAGGCTTTCAATGTCCATGGTAAAGAGTATTGCGTTCGGGGGTACGGTCAGTGAGTTCACTATTTCTATGAAGTGGTAAGTGTCTTTAATGTAGCTAGGGTGCTTCTGTGATAAGGGGTTTAGGAATGAGTCAATGTATTCTGCTATCCTGTAGGATTCACTACCACAGTCTGACACAATGGGTCTTCCTGGTGGTATTTCTCCTGGTACAGTCCATGTGTCAGGGTGCTTGTGTATTTTGGGTAGTATGTAGAATTTTCTGGGTTGTGGTTGTTCCCCCCTTAGGTATTCCACTTGTTTCTGATTCAAGTGTTTAGATTTCTTTAGTTCTGTTAAAATGTTTCCAATCTCTTTTCGTGTGTCCTGGTAAATTGGTCCTGCTAATTTCGTGTAGTGGGCTGTATTATTAAGCTGTCTGTGAGCTTCAAGTAGATACTGTTGCCTATCCATGATCACTATACTACTGCCCTTATCTGCTGGTTTTATGATTATATCTAGATTGTTTCTAAGTTCTATGATTGCCCGTCTCTCTCTTCCAGTGAGGTTTTGCTTGTCTGTCTGTTTAGGGATTTTTTCAATTTGTGATTGAGTCTGTTTAATAAAGTTTAGGATTTCTGGCTCTATTTTATTGTTTGGTGGGGTCCATTCTGATGGTGGTGTAAAAGGTTGCTTGTCTGTTTCTGAATCGCTAAAGTAATCGGTCAGTTTTACTCTCCTGTAAAACCTTTTCAGATCTTCCTGAATTTGTACTTTACAATGTTTTGGGGTTGGAACAAATGTAAGGCCCTTGTTTAAAACCCTCTCCTGTACCTCTGTGGGGTTAAAGAGTTGGGAAATATTAATAACAGTTTTTCCCAGGTGTAATCTACCCTTCTCTTGGGTTAATGTCCTTTTTAGTTTAAAGACTTCATCCACTGGTTTATTATGTTATGGGCAGTGCTATCTGTCCAATGGATGTGGTCAGCCCCCACTTTAAAGGATCTAGCATTAATTGCTGGTATGTAATTCTGTTTTTTTATATGCTGGTTAATTCCTCTGATTGTATCCCTCTCTGTTTCTGGAAGTAAGTTACTGAAGTTAATTTCCGGCACCCAGATCTGAGCATTTGGGAATGTGCTCTTAGCCAATTTAAGTAATGACTGCAGTTGCTTGGTTGCAGTCAGTGGTCTCTGCGTTCGATTATTAATGCCAACCGAGAGCACCACCTTTTTGGTCTCCGGACAGGGTTCCAATTTGTCCAGAATTGCTGTGACATGAATGAATTTAGCTCCTGGAAAGCTATCAATTTGGGTGGTGGGATTTGGGCATCTTTTTATCTTGGAGAGGTTGGAATCTCCTATTATTAAAATTGATTTTCTGGGTTCCAATTTCCAGGTAATGTTTTTTCGGCTGGTGTTGGGGTGCCTCGTCACTCTCTGTGCATCTTCCCCTTCAGAGTCAGGTTCTGCCCCTGTTGGTGTGTTTTCTGTTTCTATGTCTGCTACCCCTGCCTCCCCTATTGTGTTCCCTACCTCGGCTTCAGCTATTTCTGCCTCTCCTACTGTGTTGTCTGTCTGGGCTCTCATTGTTCCTGTCCTCATTTCTGTGTCTATTGGGTTTACCTGTCCGGTCTGGTCGCTCCTTTGTTTCTGTGGAAGGGGTTGTTTTGTGACACTGATCTCGGGCTCTAGAACTGCTGTATTTCTTGGGATGGTTGGTTTGGTACAGTCTTTCTTTTGTCTCTGTGGGAGCGGTTGGTACATGACCCTGGTTTTGGGGTACAGGAATGTTGTGCATGGATTTGTCCCTGGTGTAGGAGGGGTTCTCCCTTCTGTTTGTTTTGGGTCTGAGGAATCCCTAGTGATTTGGTTTAATACGGTCTGATGTTGGTTCCCCATGTAGTGCTGGGGTCTACGTGGCTCAGGCTCTTGAGAGCCAAGTGTGATGTCCAGGTCCCTAATGATGGCCACATTGGAAATCCTGGTCCTTGGCCTGTGGGGTGGGGTAGGGCTAGTCGCCGCCCTGGATGGCGGGGAAGGGGGGGTCACTGCCCTGGACCGCAAGGAAGGGGGGGTTTCAGTGGTCTGCTGGTGGTGTGATGAAGTCGGGGTCGCTGGCCCACGGGGTGGGGGGGTCTGTCGGTGGCGTGACGAAGTCATGGCAGCTGGCTCAAAGGGTGGGGGTGTGTGTTGGTGGTGTGACGAAGTCGTGGCAACTGGTGCAAGGGGTGGGGGGGTCCATCGGTGGCATGACGAAGTCATGGCAGCTGGCTCCAAGGGTGGGGGGGTGTGTTGGTGGTGTGACGAAGTCGTGGCAACTGGTGCAAGGGGTGGGGGGGTCTGCCGGTGGCGTGCTGAAGTCATGGCAGCTGGCTCAGAGGGTGGGGGGGTGTGTCGGTGGCTTGACGAGGTTGTGGCAGTTGGCTCACGGGGTGGGGGTGTCCGTCGGTGGCGTGACAAAGTCGTGGCAGCTGGCCCACGGGGTGGGGGGGGGTTTTCAGTCCGTCTGCGGCATGAGGGGGCTGTGATCGCAGGCTGGTGGAACAAGGCTGCCCAGGTATTTGGCCTATGGCGTGGGGGCGTCCTAGTCCGTATGCCGGTCCGCTGTTCTGTCCTCAATTGTGTGCTGGTCCCTTGCTCTGTCAACCGTGATGCTAATCCCACCACATGTCTCTTTGCCTCATCAATTGATTGAATTTTGAATTTATGTCTAAGACTCTTTTTAATCCAATTAGTGGCTTTCGCCATCATTTCTTCCAGGCGCTCTGTCACTGCAGCCTGAGCAAATTCATTTTCTAATTCTTCCAGGTTTGTTGTATAGTGCTCAATTAGAATCTGTCTGGTCTGTTTTGCCCAATTTTCTGAATTCAAAGCCAATTTGGTTAGGGTTTCCTGTGACGGTTTTGCCGGTTTTATAAAGCATGTTAGTTTATCAGCTTGTTTTAAGATGCCCTTAGGGGGCTGATTCTGGCCCTTTAAGAATATTAGATGGTGGATTGTCTGGAAAATTCTATAAATTATTCTCACTGTTGTAGCAAATTCATCCCTGGCTACGGGGAGACACCTATGTGTACCAGGGTCCGACCTCATATGCGTACGGTTGTCAGACAACCTGCATGTGTTCCGCATAGTGTTAGCCATTCCCTGGGTGTAGAAAGGTGCAAAAGGTTTTAAAAGATGTTACTAGCTTCTATTTGGTAATAGAGGTCCCCGCTAGTAACTGTAATCTCACCCCACGGTGGCTCCCTGGCTCAGATGGTCTCCTGCCTGGGACTGCGTCCTCCAAACACTCCCCAGCTCAGCCGGCTGTCCCGCCTGGAAAGGCTCTTTTTCCACCGGTCTCACCTCCCCTCCGGTGGCTCTCTGGCTTCGATGGTTCTCTGCCTGCAACAGTACTATCCAAAAACTCTTTCGTTCAGTAAGTTCTCCGGCCTGGAATCTTTTTTTCTCCGACGTTTCGCTTATCCTTAAGCAACCCCCCCCCCCCCCCCCACGAGGTTTGGGACAGCAATAAGGGCACAAAAGATTACATATTTTTTTAAAAAGTTGTAGTTCCCATAGACACGGTGTCTGGACATGGATGCGGGGACGGCCCCTTTAAGAGATGCCGGGTGCTGCGGGGACGGCCCCTTTAAGAGATGCCTGGTGCTGCGGGGAACGCGACAGCAGGGAGCTGCTGGATATCGACCTCGGTTTTTTTAAAAGAAACCCTTTCCCCGGGGATCTGGAGGAGTTGGGGACACGGGTGAGAATCCGATAACTTTATCTAGTCTTTAGATTTTGAGCGTTCACCGGGTGATTTTTATCTTTGAAATCGGGTTTTTTTCTCAGCGACTGAAAAGCGAGCGCCGCGTGAGGCATTCTGGGATATGGAGTTCTCTCGGGTCAAACACGAGGGCAAGACCCGTAAATAAAAGGGTTTACTTGGTCTCTCTGGGGCTGGGGGACCTTTCTTTCCCCCTCCTCTCCCCCCGGGGGGCGGGTGGCAGCGGTTACGGGAGTTTTTATGGGGAATCGGACCTTGGAAATCAAAATTTTGTTCCACGCGGCCGCTGAAAAGCGAGCGCCGCGTGAGGCATTCTGGGATATGGCGTTCTCTCGGGTCAAACACGAGGGCAACGCTCTTAAATAAAAGGGTTTACTCTGGTTTTTTGGGGCTGGGGGACCTTTCTTTCCCCCTCCTCTCCCCCCGGGGGGGTGGGTGGCGGCGGATTCGGGAGTTTTTTTTGGGGAATCGGACCTTGGAAATCGGTTTTTTTCTGCGCGGCCGCTGAAAAGCGAGCGACGCGTGAGGCATTCTGGGAGATTGAGTTTCGTTTAACGAGCGATCGGGTTTAAAAAGGAGGAAATCGGTGGGAAGTTTAATTAATTGTTTAAAATACCCTCATAATTAAAAGGCATAGCCGGAGGTGGGGGTTTGGAGAAGTAGCTTCATGTTTTTATTTAAAAAATGAGGTGAGGCGGACAGGTAATCAAGCCCCGGGGTCAGCGGACAGTCAGACTCCGTGACGCCAGAATGACCTGGAGCATTAAAACAGATTCAAAGGTTAAAAAGCAATATTTTTAAAAACATTACCTCAAAAAAAATAACCCCAAACATCTAAGATAAACTAAAGGAACATTAAAACATTAGGTTAAAAAAATATAATTTAAAAATAACGAACACGTGGAGCGAAGGGGGCGGGGCCAGCCCTGCATGAGACAGGACTCATTACATACAGGACAGAAATTCTAACCAATCCCAGGTCAAGGCGAGCCTGCTTGTGGGCGGGAACAAAACTTCAGCCAACAGTAGCACACAGGGGAGGGGCCAGTCCAAGGCTCCGGACTTATAAACACTGCATTGGTTAGGGTTAGGGTTAGGGTTAGGGTTAGGGTTAGGGTTAGGGTTAGGGTTAGGGTTAGGGTTAGGGTTAGGGTTAGGGTTAGGGTTAGGGTTAGGGTTAGGGTTAGGGTTAGGGTTAGGGTTAGGGTTAGGGTTAGGGTTAGGGTTAGGGTTAGGGTTAGGTTGTATGGTGTGGGCAGGAGGGTAGTTACACCCTCTTGTGTTCGTATTCTCACTCATCCCTTGAGCTTCTTGTCACTTATACCTGCCACTTTTGGTTGGCCCACGCTTTACCTTACCACCTGGCTTCTTTTTCTTGCCGATCGCTTCTTAGTAATTTCTTGATCCGTAATCCTTTGATCCCCCTCTGGGGTTATAATCAGTTCCTGGGTTTTGCCAATTTATGGCCTCTATGTCGTATTTAGTTATTATTATTGGTGTTGGAACTCTACCCTTTATTTTACGTAGTGTTAGGGTTATGTTGTATTGAGGTTGGGGGGTTCAGGTTAGGGTTAGGGTTGCTGCACTGGGGTTAGTGTTGGGGTTAGGTGAGGGTCAGGGTCGCAGTTAGGTTCAGGGCTATATTGGGGTTAGGTTGGGGTGCATCAGGGTTAGGGTTAGGTGTTTAGGGGTGGGGTGGGGTTAGGGTTATGTTTTAGGGGTAGGGTTGGGTGCATCAGGGTTAGGGTTAGGTGTTTAGGGGTAGGGTAGGGTGCATCAGGGTTAGGGTTAGGTGTTTAGGGGTAGGGTAGGGTGCATCAGGGTAGGGGATTAGATTCAGGGCTGGGGGGTTGGAGTTATGGGTTAGGGTTGCATTAGGGGTAGGGTTAAGTGAGGGTCAGGGTTTAGGAGTAGGGTGGGGTGTGTTAGGCTTAGATTTTAGGGGTGGGGTGGGAGATTAGGTTTGCTGTATTAGAGTTACGGTTAGGCTTTAGGGGTAGAGTGGGGTGCATTTGGAGAGTTGTGATTAGATTCAGGGCTGGGGGGTTGGAGTTATGGGTTAGGGTTGCCTTAGGGGTAGGGTTAAGTGAGGGTCAGGGTTTAGGAGTAGGGTGGGGTGTGTTAGGCTTAGATTTTAGGGGTGGGGTGGGAGATTAGGTTTGCTGTATTAGAGTTACGGTTAGGCTTTAGGGGTAGAGTGGGGTGCATTTGGAGAGTTGTGATTAGATTCAGGGCTGGGGGGTTGGAGTTATGGGTTAGGGTTGCATTAGGGGTAGGGTTAAGTGAGGGTCAGGGTTTAGGAGTAGGGTGGGGTGTGTTAGGCTTAGATTTTAGGGGTGGGGTGGGAGATTAGGTTTGCTGTATTAGAGTTACGGTTAGGCTTTAGGGGTAGAGTGGGGTGCATTTGGAGTTAGGATTTGGGATATGGATGTGGTCTGTTTGTAGTTAGGGTTGGGGCTTTGGTCTGTTTGTTGTGGGCAGTGTGGGGTTTAGTGGTTTTGGTTAGCTTAAACAGTAGGGGTTAGCTCTGTTTATTGTGATTAGGGTAGGGTGTGGTGTGGTTGCGGTTTGGGAGGTTTATCAAGTTGGGGTTGGGATTTGTGGTAATTAAGGTCGGGGCAGTTTTGTTTTTTGATGTTGGATTTCCCCCATTTTAGATCTGATTTAAGCCCTTTGGTAACTGAGTTTGTAGGGTTGTTATCCAGTGTTTTTCCCTCCTCTTCCTTTGTGAGGTTGTCCAGTTCATGTTGGTCTCCAACGCTGCATTAGGGTTAGGGTTAGGGTTAGGGTTAGGGTTAGGGTTAGGGTTAGGGTTAGGGTTAGGGTTAGGGTTAGGGTTAGGGTTAGGGTTAGGGTTAGGGTTAGGGTTAGGGTTAGGGTTAGGGTTAGGGTTAGGGTTAGGGTTAGGGTTAGGGTTAGGGTTAGGGTTAGGGTTAGGTTTTAAAATGGTGGGCAGAGGGGGGAAACGCCCTCCCTATGTTGTCTGCCTCTTGGTTCTGGCCCGCACCTCAGACTGTTGCTGTTGTCCAAATGAATGCACCTTGTGCTTTAGCTTTAGGCACCATCCAGAGTTCCTGCTTGGCTACTACTGAATGTGTCCCGTCCTCCAGCCTTAAGTACCATCCATCGTTCCTTCTTGGAACACTCCGACCGGTTTCGCCATCTTGCGGCTCATCAGGGAGCTAAAAACAAACAGACCAAGTCCTTAGTGCGTCACTTGCAAAGGTTAGGTTTTAAAATGGTGGGCAGAGGGGGGAAACGCCCTCCCTATGTTGTCTGCCTCTTGGTTCTGGCCCGCACCTCAGACTGTTGCTGTTGTCCAAATGAATGCACCTTGTGCTTTAGCTTTAGGCACCATCCAGAGTTCCTGCTTGGCTACTACTGAATGTGTCCCGTCCTCCAGCCTTAAGTACCATCCATCGTTCCTTCTTGGAACACTCCGACCGGTTTCGCCATCTTGCGGCTCATCAGGGAGCTAAAAACAAACAGACCAAGTCCTTAGTGCGTCACTTGCAAAGGTTAGGTTTTAAAATGGTGGGCAGAGGGGGGAAACGCCCTCCCTATGTTGTCTGCCTCTTGGTTCTGGCCCGCACCTCAGACTGTTGCTGTTGTCCAAATGAATGCACCTTGTGCTTTAGCTTTAGGCACCATCCAGAGTTCCTGCTTGGCTACTACTGAATGTGTCCCGTCCTCCAGCCTTAAGTACCATCCATCGTTCCTTCTTGGAACACTCCGACCGGTTTCGCCATCTTGCGGCTCATCAGGGAGCTAAAAACAAACAGACCAAGTCCTTAGTGCGTCACTTGCAAAGGTTAGGTTTTAAAATGGTGGGCAGAGGGGGGAAACGCCCTCCCTATGTTGTCTGCCTCTTGGTTCTGGCCCGCACCTCAGACTGTTGCTGTTGTCCAAATGAATGCACCTTGTGCTTTAGCTTTAGGCACCATCCAGAGTTCCTGCTTGGCTACTACTGAATGTGTCCCGTCCTCCAGCCTTAAGTACCATCCATCGTTCCTTCTTGGAACACTCCGACCGGTTTCGCCATCTTGCGGCTCATCAGGGAGCTAAAAACAAACAGACCAAGTCCTTAGTGCGTCACTTGCAAAGGTTAGGTTTTAAAATGGTGGGCAGAGGGGGGAAACGCCCTCCCTATGTTGTCTGCCTCTTGGTTCTGGCCCGCACCTCAGACTGTTGCTGTTGTCCAAATGAATGCACCTTGTGCTTTAGCTTTAGGCACCATCCAGAGTTCCTGCTTGGCTACTACTGAATGTGTCCCGTCCTCCAGCCTTAAGTACCATCCATCGTTCCTTCTTGGAACACTCCGACCGGTTTCGCCATCTTGCGGCTCATCAGGGAGCTAAAAACAAACAGACCAAGTCCTTAGTGCGTCACTTGCAAAGGTTAGGTTTTAAAATGGTGGGCAGAGGGGGGAAACGCCCTCCCTATGTTGTCTGCCTCTTGGTTCGCTGCATTAGGGTTAGGGTTAGGGTTAGGGTTAGGGTTAGGGTTAGGGTTAGGGTTAGGGTTAGGGTTAGGGTTAGGGTTAGGGTTAGGGTTAGGGTTAGGGTTAGGGTTAGGGTTAGGGTTAGGGTTAGGTTGTATGGTGTGGGCAGGAGGGTAGTTACACCCTCTTGTGTTCGTATTCTCACTCATCCCTTGAGCTTCTTGTCACTTATACCTGCCACTTTTGGTTGGCCCACGCTTTACCTTACCACCTGGCTTCTTTTTCTTGCCGATCGCTTCTTAGTAATTTCTTGATCCGTAATCCTTTGATCCCCCTCTGGGGTTATAATCAGTTCCTGGGTTTTGCCAATTTATGGCCTCTATGTCGTATTTAGTTATTATTATTGGTGTTGGAACTCTACCCTTTATTTTACGTAGTGTTAGGGTTATGTTGTATTGAGGTTGGGGGGTTCAGGTTAGGGTTAGGGTTGCTGCACTGGGGTTAGTGTTGGGGTTAGGTGAGGGTCAGGGTCGCAGTTAGGTTCAGGGCTATATTGGGGTTAGGTTGGGGTGCATCAGGGTTAGGGTTAGGTGTTTAGGGGTGGGGTGGGGTTAGGGTTATGTTTTAGGGGTAGGGTTGGGTGCATCAGGGTTAGGGTTAGGTGTTTAGGGGTAGGGTAGGGTGCATCAGGGTTAGGGTTAGGTGTTTAGGGGTAGGGTAGGGTGCATCAGGGTTAGGGTCCAGGGTCAGAGTTGTGATTAGATTCAGGGCTGGGGGGTTGGAGTTATGGGTTAGGGTTGCATTAGGGGTAGGGTTAAGTGAGGGTCAGGGTTTAGGAGTAGGGTGGGGTGTGTTAGGCTTAGATTTTAGGGGTGGGGTGGGAGATTAGGTTTGCTGTATTAGAGTTACGGTTAGGCTTTAGGGGTAGAGTGGGGTGCATTTGGAGAGTTGTGATTAGATTCAGGGCTGGGGGGTTGGAGTTATGGGTTAGGGTTGCATTAGGGGTAGGGTTAAGTGAGGGTCAGGGTTTAGGAGTAGGGTGGGGTGTGTTAGGCTTAGATTTTAGGGGTGGGGTGGGAGATTAGGTTTGCTGTATTAGAGTTACGGTTAGGCTTTAGGGGTAGAGTGGGGTGCATTTGGAGAGTTGTGATTAGATTCAGGGCTGGGGGGTTGGAGTTATGGGTTAGGGTTGCATTAGGGGTAGGGTTAAGTGAGGGTCAGGGTTTAGGAGTAGGGTGGGGTGTGTTAGGCTTAGATTTTAGGGGTGGGGTGGGAGATTAGGTTTGCTGTATTAGAGTTACGGTTAGGCTTTAGGGGTAGAGTGGGGTGCATTTGGAGTTAGGATTTGGGATATGGATGTGGTCTGTTTGTAGTTAGGGTTGGGGCTTTGGTCTGTTTGTTGTGGGCAGTGTGGGGTTTAGTGGTTTTGGTTAGCTTAAACAGTAGGGGTTAGCTCTGTTTATTGTGATTAGGGTAGGGTGTGGTGTGGTTGCGGTTTGGGAGGTTTATCAAGTTGGGGTTGGGATTTGTGGTAATTAAGGTCGGGGCAGTTTTGTTTTTTGATGTTGGATTTCCCCCATTTTAGATCTGATTTAAGCCCTTTGGTAACTGAGTTTGTAGGGTTGTTATCCAGTGTTTTTCCCTCCTCTTCCTTTGTGAGGTTGTCCAGTTCATGTTGGTCTCCAACCCCATAAATTCCAGGGATTCAAGACCATGCTCCATGAAGTGTCGGGAGGTAGGTTTGTATACATCCTTTGTTCTAATAGCACTGAGGTGCCCTGTGAGCCTCATCCTTAGACTATTCCCTGTTTCTCCTACATACAAGATGTGGCATTGTTTGCATCGAATTGCATAAACAGCATTGTGCTGTTCACATGTAATTCTTTGTTTAATTAGGGCTGCTTTTCCTGTGTGTCTATTTTGTATCATTTTGCGGATTATTAGGTATTTACACGTCCCACATTTTGGGTTTGTGCAGTTCTGGGTTGTCTGTTTTCTTATCCTACTCCGAACCAGCATGTCGCGAAGGTTCCGAGTTCTTTTGTATGCCGACGTTATGTGGTATCGACTAAGTGTGTCAACATCCTCTTTTAGTTTCCCAAATTGGGTTTTAATCACTCCGTGTATTAGTTTGGTCATTGTATCGTATGTCGTTATCAGTGGTAGTCTTGCTACTTCTCTGTTTGGCCGTGGGCTATTCAGTCCCCTCAGGAAATCAGACTTAAGGTGCCTGAGGAACCTTTTTGTGTAACCTCTCTGTCTCAGTGCAGTAAATAGGGTTGTGGTGGCTTCCCTAAAGTCCTCTCCGTTTGTGCATATGCGGTGAAAACGTGTCAGTTGTGACTTCACCAGCCCCCGAAAGGTATGTTTTGGATGGTGGCTGTTTATGTGCAGGAGTGTGTGTGTGTCTGTTTCTTTAAAGAATACCTTTGTTGCTAGCTTGTGGCTGTTATTCTCCTGTTGTAATTTAAATACTGTGGTGTCCAGGAAATCCACACTTTCTCTATGTGTTGTAACTTTAAGTTTAATAGATTGGTGGTGACTGTTGAGAATACCTACAAATTCTTGCAATTCTGTTTCTGTGTGAGTCCAGACTCCCCATATGTCATCCAGGTATCTGTAATAACACATCGGGAGCTTGGAACACTTTTCAAAGACTGTGTTTTCCCAGTCTGCCATGTATATGTTTGCGTAGGCCGGGGCAAATTTCTTGCCCATAGCCGTGCCCTTAATCTGTAGGTAGAATTGCTCCTGGAATTCAAAGTCATTTTTTGTTAGTCCTAGGTGTAATAGCTGGATTATGGCTGCATCTGGTCTGTGGGGTTGGGGGAACTTTCTAAGGATATTTTCCACTGCCTGTATGCCTCTGTCTGTTTCTATGTTTGTGTATAGGCTTTCAATGTCCATGGTAAAGAGTATTGCGTTCGGGGGTACGGTCAGTGAGTTCACTATTTCTATGAAGTGGTAAGTGTCTTTAATGTAGCTAGGGTGCTTCTGTGATAAGGGGTTTAGGAATGAGTCAATGTATTCTGCTATCCTGTAGGATTCACTACCACAGTCTGACACAATGGGTCTTCCTGGTGGTATTTCTCCTGGTACAGTCCATGTGTCAGGGTGCTTGTGTATTTTGGGTAGTATGTAGAATTTTCTGGGTTGTGGTTGTTCCCCCCTTAGGTATTCCACTTGTTTCTGATTCAAGTGTTTAGATTTCTTTAGTTCTGTTAAAATGTTTCCAATCTCTTTTCGTGTGTCCTGGTAAATTGGTCCTGCTAATTTCGTGTAGTGGGCTGTATTATTAAGCTGTCTGTGAGCTTCAAGTAGATACTGTTGCCTATCCATGATCACTATACTACTGCCCTTATCTGCTGGTTTTATGATTATATCTAGATTGTTTCTAAGTTCTATGATTGCCCGTCTCTCTCTTCCAGTGAGGTTTTGCTTGTCTGTCTGTTTAGGGATTTTTTCAATTTGTGATTGAGTCTGTTTAATAAAGTTTAGGATTTCTGGCTCTATTTTATTGTTTGGTGGGGTCCATTCTGATGGTGGTGTAAAAGGTTGCTTGTCTGTTTCTGAATCGCTAAAGTAATCGGTCAGTTTTACTCTCCTGTAAAACCTTTTCAGATCTTCCTGAATTTGTACTTTACAATGTTTTGGGGTTGGAACAAATGTAAGGCCCTTGTTTAAAACCCTCTCCTGTACCTCTGTGGGGTTAAAGAGTTGGGAAATATTAATAACAGTTTTTCCCAGGTGTAATCTACCCTTCTCTTGGGTTAATGTCCTTTTTAGTTTAAAGACTTCATCCACTGGTTTATTATGTTATGGGCAGTGCTATCTGTCCAATGGATGTGGTCAGCCCCCACTTTAAAGGATCTAGCATTAATTGCTGGTATGTAATTCTGTTTTTTTATATGCTGGTTAATTCCTCTGATTGTATCCCTCTCTGTTTCTGGAAGTAAGTTACTGAAGTTAATTTCCGGCACCCAGATCTGAGCATTTGGGAATGTGCTCTTAGCCAATTTAAGTAATGACTGCAGTTGCTTGGTTGCAGTCAGTGGTCTCTGCGTTCGATTATTAATGCCAACTGAGAGCACCACCTTTTTGGTCTCCGGACAGGGTTCCAATTTGTCCAGAATTGCTGTGACATGAATGAATTTAGCTCCTGGAAAGCTATCAATTTGGGTGGTGGGATTTGGGCATCTTTTTATCTTGGAGAGGTTGGAATCTCCTATTATTAAAATTGATTTTCTGGGTTCCAATTTCCAGGTAATGTTTTTTCGGCTGGTGTTGGGGTGCCTCGTCACTCTCTGTGCGTCTTCCCCTTCAGAGTCAGGTTCTGCCCCTGTTGGTGTGTTTTCTGTTTCTATGTCTGCTACCCCTGCCTCCCCTATTGTGTTCCCTACCTCGGCTTCAGCTATTTCTGCCTCTCCTACTGTGTTGTCTGTCTGGGCTCTCATTGTTCCTGTCCTCATTTCTGTGTCTATTGGGTTTACCTGTCCGGTCTGGTCGCTCCTTTGTTTCTGTGGAAGGGGTTGTTTTGTGACACTGATCTCGGGCTCTAGAACTGCTGTATTTCTTGGGATGGTTGGTTTGGTACAGTCTTTCTTTTGTCTCTGTGGGAGCGGTTGGTACATGACCCTGGTTTTGGGGTACAGGAATGTTGTGCATGGATTTGTCCCTGGTGTAGGAGGGGTTCTCCCTTCTGTTTGTTTTGGGTCTGAGGAATCCCTAGTGATTTGGTTTAATACGGTCTGATGTTGGTTCCCCATGTAGTGCTGGGGTCTACGTGGCTCAGGCTCTTGAGAGCCAAGTGTGATGTCCAGGTCCCTAATGATGGCCACATTGGAAATCCTGGTCCTTGGCCTGTGGGGTGGGGTAGGGCTAGTCGCCGCCCTGGATGGCGGGGAAGGGGGGGTCACTGCCCTGGACCGCAAGGAAGGGGGGGTTTCAGTGGTCTGCTGGTGGTGTGATGAAGTCGGGGTCGCTGGCCCACGGGGTGGGGGGGTCTGTCGGTGGCGTGACGAAGTCATGGCAGCTGGCTCAAAGGGTGGGGGTGTGTGTTGGTGGTGTGACGAAGTCGTGGCAACTGGTGCAAGGGGTGGGGGGGTCCATCGGTGGCATGACGAAGTCATGGCAGCTGGCTCCAAGGGTGGGGGGGTGTGTTGGTGGTGTGACGAAGTCGTGGCAACTGGTGCAAGGGGTGGGGGGGTCTGCCGGTGGCGTGCTGAAGTCATGGCAGCTGGCTCAAAGGGTGGGGGGGTGTGTCGGTGGCTTGACGAGGTTGTGGCAGTTGGCTCACGGGGTGGGGGTGTCCGTCGGTGGCGTGACAAAGTCGTGGCAGCTGGCCCACGGGGTGGGGGGGGGTTTTCAGTCCGTCTGCGGCATGAGGGGGCTGTGATCGCAGGCTGGTGGAACAAGGCTGCCCAGGTATTTGGCCTATGGCGTGGGGGCGTCCTAGTCCGTATGCCGGTCCGCTGTTCTGTCCTCAATTGTGTGCTGGTCCCTTGCTCTGTCAACCGTGATGCTAATCCCACCACATGTCTCTTTGCCTCATCAATTGATTGAATTTTGAATTTATGTCTAAGACTCTTTTTAATCCAATTAGTGGCTTTCGCCATCATTTCTTCCAGGCGCTCTGTCACTGCAGCCTGAGCAAATTCATTTTCTAATTCTTCCAGGTTTGTTGTATAGTGCTCAATTAGAATCTGTCTGGTCTGTTTTGCCCAATTTTCTGAATTCAAAGCCAATTTGGTTAGGGTTTCCTGTGACGGTTTTGCCGGTTTTATACAGCAGGTTAGTTTATCAGCTTGTTTTAAGATGCCCTTAGGGGGCTGATTCTGGCCCTTTAAGAATATTAGATGGTGGATTGTCTGGAAAATTCTATAAATTATTCTCACTGTTGTAGCAAATTCATCCCTGGCTACGGGGAGACACCTATGTGTACCAGGGTCCGACCTCATATGCGTACGGTTGTCAGACAACCTGCATGTGTTCCGCATAGTGTTAGCCATTCCCTGGGTGTAGAAAGGTGCAAAAGGTTTTAAAAGATGTTACTAGCTTCTATTTGGTAATAGAGGTCCCCGCTAGTAACTGTAATCTCACCCCACGGTGGCTCCCTGGCTCAGATGGTCTCCTGCCTGGGACTGCGTCCTCCAAACACTCCCCAGCTCAGCCGGCTGTCCCGCCTGGAAAGGCTCTTTTTCCACCGGTCTCACCTCCCCTCCGGTGGCTCTCTGGCTTCGATGGTTCTCTGCCTGCAACAGTACTATCCAAAAACTCTTTCGTTCAGTAAGTTCTCCGGCCTGGAATCTTTTTTTCTCCGACGTTTCGCTTATCCTTAAGCTTCATCAGGGAGAAAGGATTTTAACTTTGTTTACAGTTGTTTATAAGTACGGAGCCTTGGACTGGCCCCTCCCCTGTGTGCTACTGTTGGCTGAAGTTTTGTTCCCGCCCACAAGCAGGCTAGCCTTGACCTGGGATTGGTTAGAATTTCTGTCCTGTATGTAATGAGTCCTGTCTCATGCAGGGCTGGCCCCGCCCCCTTCGCTCCACGTGTTCGTTATTTTTAAATTATATTTTTTTAACCTAATGTTTTAATGTTCCTTTAGTTTATCTTAGATGTTTGGGGTTATTTTTTTTTGAGGTAATGTTTTTAAAAATATTGCTTTTTAACCTTTGAATCTGTTTTAATGCTCCAGGTCATTCTGGCGCCACGGAGTCTGACTGTCTGCTGACCCCGGGGCTTGATTACCTGTCCGCCTCACCTCATTTTTTAAATAAAAACATGAAGCTACTTCTCCAAACCCCCACCTCCGGCTATGCCTTTTAATTATGAGGGTATTTTAAACAATTAATTAAACTTCCCACCGATTTCCTCCTTTTTAAACCCGGTCGCTCGTTAAACGAAACTCAATCTCCCAGAATGCCTCACGCGTCGCTCGCTTTTCAGCGGCCGCGCAGAAAAAAACCGATTTCCAAGGTCCGATTCCCCAAAAAAAACTCCCGAATCCGCCGCCACCCACCCCCCCCGGGGGGAGAGGAGGGGGAAAGAAAGGTCCCCCAGCCCCAAAAAACCAAAGTAAACCCTTTTATTTAAGAGCGTTGCCCTCGTGTTTGACCCGAGAGAACTCCATATCCCAGAATGCCTCACGCGGCGCTCGCTTTTCAGCGGCCGCGTGGAACAAAATTTTGATTTCCAAGGTCCGATTCCCCATAAAAACTCCCGTAACCGCTGCCACCCGCCCCCCGGGGGGAGAGGAGGGGGAAAGAAAGGTCCCCCAGCCCCAGAGAGACCAAGTAAACCCTTTTATTTACGGGTCTTGCCCTCGTGTTTGACCCGAGAGAACTCCATATCCCAGAATGCCTCACGCGGCGCTCGCTTTTCAGTCGCTGAGAAAAAAACCCGATTTCAAAGATAAAAATCACCCGGTGAACGCTCAAAATCTAAAGACTAGATAAAGTTATCGGATTCTCACCCGTGTCCCCAACTCCTCCAGATCCCCGGGGAAAGGGTTTCTTTTAAAAAAACCGAGGTCGATATCCAGCAGCTCCCTGCTGTCGCGTTCCCCGCAGCACCAGGCATCTCTTAAAGGGGCCGTCCCCGCAGCACCAGGCATCTCTTAAAGGGGCCGTCCCCGCATCCATGTCCAGAGACCGTGTCTATGGGAACTACAACTTTTTTTAAAAATATGTAATCTTTTGTGCCCTTATTGCTGTCCCAAACCTCGTGGGGGGGGGGGGGGGGGGGTTTGGGAAGATGAGTTCCATGTCTGTCAGACCCACATTTCCAGCCATGCTTTATTTTAAGTGCACCTTTTAAATATTTTAGATTTTAAAATTTAAAAAAACCTCCTTGGTGCTCCCTATTTTTATAAGTTGCTTGCTGCTTTTTTTGTGGGGGGGCAAAAGGGGAACAAAAAGTTATTTAACCATCTACCTCACTGATCAAGTTTAGATTTAAGGTATTTGCAAGATATATTCTCTGGGTTTTCTTTTCTTGGCATTTATATCTTTTTTTGTCTGTGGTAATGTAAAGCGTGTCACTCCTGAATGTTAGGTTGTATGGTGTGGGCAGGAGGGTAGTTACACCCTCTTGTGTTCGTATTCTCACTCATCCCTTGAGCTTCTTGTCACTTATACCTGCCACTTTTGGTTGGCCCACGCTTTACCTTACCACCTGGCTTCTTTTTCTTGCCGATCGCTTCTTAGTAATTTCTTGATCCGTAATCCTTTGATCCCCCTCTGGGGTTATAATCAGTTCCTGGGTTTTGCCAATTTATGGCCTCTATGTCGTATTTAGTTATTATTATTGGTGTTGGAACTCTACCCTTTATTTTACGTAGTGTTAGGGTTATGTTGTATTGAGGTTGGGGGGTTCAGGTTAGGGTTAGGGTTGCTGCACTGGGGTTAGTGTTGGGGTTAGGTGAGGGTCAGGGTCGCAGTTAGGTTCAGGGCTATATTGGGGTTAGGTTGGGGTGCATCAGGGTTAGGGTTAGGTGTTTAGGGGTGGGGTGGGGTTAGGGTTATGTTTTAGGGGTAGGGTTGGGTGCATCAGGGTTAGGGTTAGGTGTTTAGGGGTAGGGTAGGGTGCATCAGGGTTAGGGTTAGGTGTTTAGGGGTAGGGTAGGGTGCATCAGGGTTAGGGTCCAGGGTCAGAGTTGTGATTAGATTCAGGGCTGGGGGGTTGGAGTTATGGGTTAGGGTTGCATTAGGGGTAGGGTTAAGTGAGGGTCAGGGTTTAGGAGTAGGGTGGGGTGTGTTAGGCTTAGATTTTAGGGGTGGGGTGGGAGATTAGGTTTGCTGTATTAGAGTTACGGTTAGGCTTTAGGGGTAGAGTGGGGTGCATTTGGAGAGTTGTGATTAGATTCAGGGCTGGGGGGTTGGAGTTATGGGTTAGGGTTGCATTAGGGGTAGGGTTAAGTGAGGGTCAGGGTTTAGGAGTAGGGTGGGGTGTGTTAGGCTTAGATTTTAGGGGTGGGGTGGGAGATTAGGTTTGCTGTATTAGAGTTACGGTTAGGCTTTAGGGGTAGAGTGGGGTGCATTTGGAGAGTTGTGATTAGATTCAGGGCTGGGGGGTTGGAGTTATGGGTTAGGGTTGCATTAGGGGTAGGGTTAAGTGAGGGTCAGGGTTTAGGAGTAGGGTGGGGTGTGTTAGGCTTAGATTTTAGGGGTGGGGTGGGAGATTAGGTTTGCTGTATTAGAGTTACGGTTAGGCTTTAGGGGTAGAGTGGGGTGCATTTGGAGTTAGGATTTGGGATATGGATGTGGTCTGTTTGTAGTTAGGGTTGGGGCTTTGGTCTGTTTGTTGTGGGCAGTGTGGGGTTTAGTGGTTTTGGTTAGCTTAAACAGTAGGGGTTAGCTCTGTTTATTGTGATTAGGGTAGGGTGTGGTGTGGTTGCGGTTTGGGAGGTTTATCAAGTTGGGGTTGGGATTTGTGGTAATTAAGGTCGGGGCAGTTTTGTTTTTTGATGTTGGATTTCCCCCATTTTAGATCTGATTTAAGCCCTTTGGTAACTGAGTTTGTAGGGTTGTTATCCAGTGTTTTTCCCTCCTCTTCCTTTGTGAGGTTGTCCAGTTCATGTTGGTCTCCAACCCCATAAATTCCAGGGATTCAAGACCATGCTCCATGAAGTGTCGGGAGGTAGGTTTGTATACATCCTTTGTTCTAATAGCACTGAGGTGCCCTGTGAGCCTCATCCTTAGACTATTCCCTGTTTCTCCTACATACAAGATGTGGCATTGTTTGCATCGAATTGCATAAACAGCATTGTGCTGTTCACATGTAATTCTTTGTTTAATTAGGGCTGCTTTTCCTGTGTGTCTATTTTGTATCATTTTGCGGATTATTAGGTATTTACACGTCCCACATTTTGGGTTTGTGCAGTTCTGGGTTGTCTGTTTTCTTATCCTACTCCGAACCAGCATGTCGCGAAGGTTCCGAGTTCTTTTGTATGCCGACGTTATGTGGTATCGACTAAGTGTGTCAACATCCTCTTTTAGTTTCCCAAATTGGGTTTTAATCACTCCGTGTATTAGTTTGGTCATTGTATCGTATGTCGTTATCAGTGGTAGTCTTGCTACTTCTCTGTTTGGCCGTGGGCTATTCAGTCCCCTCAGGAAATCAGACTTAAGGTGCCTGAGGAACCTTTTTGTGTAACCTCTCTGTCTCAGTGCAGTAAATAGGGTTGTGGTGGCTTCCCTAAAGTCCTCTCCGTTTGTGCATATGCGGTGAAAACGTGTCAGTTGTGACTTCACCAGCCCCCGAAAGGTATGTTTTGGATGGTGGCTGTTTATGTGCAGGAGTGTGTGTGTGTCTGTTTCTTTAAAGAATACCTTTGTTGCTAGCTTGTGGCTGTTATTCTCCTGTTGTAATTTAAATACTGTGGTGTCCAGGAAATCCACACTTTCTCTATGTGTTGTAACTTTAAGTTTAATAGATTGGTGGTGACTGTTGAGAATACCTACAAATTCTTGCAATTCTGTTTCTGTGTGAGTCCAGACTCCCCATATGTCATCCAGGTATCTGTAATAACACATCGGGAGCTTGGAACACTTTTCAAAGACTGTGTTTTCCCAGTCTGCCATGTATATGTTTGCGTAGGCCGGGGCAAATTTCTTGCCCATAGCCGTGCCCTTAATCTGTAGGTAGAATTGCTCCTGGAATTCAAAGTCATTTTTTGTTAGTCCTAGGTGTAATAGCTGGATTATGGCTGCATCTGGTCTGTGGGGTTGGGGGAACTTTCTAAGGATATTTTCCACTGCCTGTATGCCTCTGTCTGTTTCTATGTTTGTGTATAGGCTTTCAATGTCCATGGTAAAGAGTATTGCGTTCGGGGGTACGGTCAGTGAGTTCACTATTTCTATGAAGTGGTAAGTGTCTTTAATGTAGCTAGGGTGCTTCTGTGATAAGGGGTTTAGGAATGAGTCAATGTATTCTGCTATCCTGTAGGATTCACTACCACAGTCTGACACAATGGGTCTTCCTGGTGGTATTTCTCCTGGTACAGTCCATGTGTCAGGGTGCTTGTGTATTTTGGGTAGTATGTAGAATTTTCTGGGTTGTGGTTGTTCCCCCCTTAGGTATTCCACTTGTTTCTGATTCAAGTGTTTAGATTTCTTTAGTTCTGTTAAAATGTTTCCAATCTCTTTTCGTGTGTCCTGGTAAATTGGTCCTGCTAATTTCGTGTAGTGGGCTGTATTATTAAGCTGTCTGTGAGCTTCAAGTAGATACTGTTGCCTATCCATGATCACTATACTACTGCCCTTATCTGCTGGTTTTATGATTATATCTAGATTGTTTCTAAGTTCTATGATTGCCCGTCTCTCTCTTCCAGTGAGGTTTTGCTTGTCTGTCTGTTTAGGGATTTTTTCAATTTGTGATTGAGTCTGTTTAATAAAGTTTAGGATTTCTGGCTCTATTTTATTGTTTGGTGGGGTCCATTCTGATGGTGGTGTAAAAGGTTGCTTGTCTGTTTCTGAATCGCTAAAGTAATCGGTCAGTTTTACTCTCCTGTAAAACCTTTTCAGATCTTCCTGAATTTGTACTTTACAATGTTTTGGGGTTGGAACAAATGTAAGGCCCTTGTTTAAAACCCTCTCCTGTACCTCTGTGGGGTTAAAGAGTTGGGAAATATTAATAACAGTTTTTCCCAGGTGTAATCTACCCTTCTCTTGGGTTAATGTCCTTTTTAGTTTAAAGACTTCATCCACTGGTTTATTATGTTATGGGCAGTGCTATCTGTCCAATGGATGTGGTCAGCCCCCACTTTAAAGGATCTAGCATTAATTGCTGGTATGTAATTCTGTTTTTTTATATGCTGGTTAATTCCTCTGATTGTATCCCTCTCTGTTTCTGGAAGTAAGTTACTGAAGTTAATTTCCGGCACCCAGATCTGAGCATTTGGGAATGTGCTCTTAGCCAATTTAAGTAATGACTGCAGTTGCTTGGTTGCAGTCAGTGGTCTCTGCGTTCGATTATTAATGCCAACTGAGAGCACCACCTTTTTGGTCTCCGGACAGGGTTCCAATTTGTCCAGAATTGCTGTGACATGAATGAATTTAGCTCCTGGAAAGCTATCAATTTGGGTGGTGGGATTTGGGCATCTTTTTATCTTGGAGAGGTTGGAATCTCCTATTATTAAAATTGATTTTCTGGGTTCCAATTTCCAGGTAATGTTTTTTCGGCTGGTGTTGGGGTGCCTCGTCACTCTCTGTGCGTCTTCCCCTTCAGAGTCAGGTTCTGCCCCTGTTGGTGTGTTTTCTGTTTCTATGTCTGCTACCCCTGCCTCCCCTATTGTGTTCCCTACCTCGGCTTCAGCTATTTCTGCCTCTCCTACTGTGTTGTCTGTCTGGGCTCTCATTGTTCCTGTCCTCATTTCTGTGTCTATTGGGTTTACCTGTCCGGTCTGGTCGCTCCTTTGTTTCTGTGGAAGGGGTTGTTTTGTGACACTGATCTCGGGCTCTAGAACTGCTGTATTTCTTGGGATGGTTGGTTTGGTACAGTCTTTCTTTTGTCTCTGTGGGAGCGGTTGGTACATGACCCTGGTTTTGGGGTACAGGAATGTTGTGCATGGATTTGTCCCTGGTGTAGGAGGGGTTCTCCCTTCTGTTTGTTTTGGGTCTGAGGAATCCCTAGTGATTTGGTTTAATACGGTCTGATGTTGGTTCCCCATGTAGTGCTGGGGTCTACGTGGCTCAGGCTCTTGAGAGCCAAGTGTGATGTCCAGGTCCCTAATGATGGCCACATTGGAAATCCTGGTCCTTGGCCTGTGGGGTGGGGTAGGGCTAGTCGCCGCCCTGGATGGCGGGGAAGGGGGGGTCACTGCCCTGGACCGCAAGGAAGGGGGGGTTTCAGTGGTCTGCTGGTGGTGTGATGAAGTCGGGGTCGCTGGCCCACGGGGTGGGGGGGTCTGTCGGTGGCGTGACGAAGTCATGGCAGCTGGCTCAAAGGGTGGGGGTGTGTGTTGGTGGTGTGACGAAGTCGTGGCAACTGGTGCAAGGGGTGGGGGGGTCCATCGGTGGCATGACGAAGTCATGGCAGCTGGCTCCAAGGGTGGGGGGGTGTGTTGGTGGTGTGACGAAGTCGTGGCAACTGGTGCAAGGGGTGGGGGGGTCTGCCGGTGGCGTGCTGAAGTCATGGCAGCTGGCTCAAAGGGTGGGGGGGTGTGTCGGTGGCTTGACGAGGTTGTGGCAGTTGGCTCACGGGGTGGGGGTGTCCGTCGGTGGCGTGACAAAGTCGTGGCAGCTGGCCCACGGGGTGGGGGGGGGTTTTCAGTCCGTCTGCGGCATGAGGGGGCTGTGATCGCAGGCTGGTGGAACAAGGCTGCCCAGGTATTTGGCCTATGGCGTGGGGGCGTCCTAGTCCGTATGCCGGTCCGCTGTTCTGTCCTCAATTGTGTGCTGGTCCCTTGCTCTGTCAACCGTGATGCTAATCCCACCACATGTCTCTTTGCCTCATCAATTGATTGAATTTTGAATTTATGTCTAAGACTCTTTTTAATCCAATTAGTGGCTTTCGCCATCATTTCTTCCAGGCGCTCTGTCACTGCAGCCTGAGCAAATTCATTTTCTAATTCTTCCAGGTTTGTTGTATAGTGCTCAATTAGAATCTGTCTGGTCTGTTTTGCCCAATTTTCTGAATTCAAAGCCAATTTGGTTAGGGTTTCCTGTGACGGTTTTGCCGGTTTTATAAAGCATGTTAGTTTATCAGCTTGTTTTAAGATGCCCTTAGGGGGCTGATTCTGGCCCTTTAAGAATATTAGATGGTGGATTGTCTGGAAAATTCTATAAATTATTCTCACTGTTGTAGCAAATTCATCCCTGGCTACGGGGAGACACCTATGTGTACCAGGGTCCGACCTCATATGCGTACGGTTGTCAGACAACCTGCATGTGTTCCGCATAGTGTTAGCCATTCCCTGGGTGTAGAAAGGTGCAAAAGGTTTTAAAAGATGTTACTAGCTTCTATTTGGTAATAGAGGTCCCCGCTAGTAACTGTAATCTCACCCCACGGTGGCTCCCTGGCTCAGATGGTCTCCTGCCTGGGACTGCGTCCTCCAAACACTCCCCAGCTCAGCCGGCTGTCCCGCCTGGAAAGGCTCTTTTTCCACCGGTCTCACCTCCCCTCCGGTGGCTCTCTGGCTTCGATGGTTCTCTGCCTGCAACAGTACTATCCAAAAACTCTTTCGTTCAGTAAGTTCTCCGGCCTGGAATCTTTTTTTCTCCGACGTTTCGCTTATCCTTAAGCTTCATCAGGGAGAAAGGATTTTAACTTTGTTTACAGTTGTTTATAAGTACGGAGCCTTGGACTGGCCCCTCCCCTGTGTGCTACTGTTGGCTGAAGTTTTGTTCCCGCCCACAAGCAGGCTAGCCTTGACCTGGGATTGGTTAGAATTTCTGTCCTGTATGTAATGAGTCCTGTCTCATGCAGGGCTGGCCCCGCCCCCTTCGCTCCACGTGTTCGTTATTTTTAAATTATATTTTTTTAACCTAATGTTTTAATGTTCCTTTAGTTTATCTTAGATGTTTGGGGTTATTTTTTTTTGAGGTAATGTTTTTAAAAATATTGCTTTTTAACCTTTGAATCTGTTTTAATGCTCCAGGTCATTCTGGCGCCACGGAGTCTGACTGTCTGCTGACCCCGGGGCTTGATTACCTGTCCGCCTCACCTCATTTTTTAAATAAAAACATGAAGCTACTTCTCCAAACCCCCACCTCCGGCTATGCCTTTTAATTATGAGGGTATTTTAAACAATTAATTAAACTTCCCACCGATTTCCTCCTTTTTAAACCCGGTCGCTCGTTAAACGAAACTCAATCTCCCAGAATGCCTCACGCGTCGCTCGCTTTTCAGCGGCCGCGCAGAAAAAAACCGATTTCCAAGGTCCGATTCCCCAAAAAAAACTCCCGAATCCGCCGCCACCCACCCCCCCCGGGGGGAGAGGAGGGGGAAAGAAAGGTCCCCCAGCCCCAAAAAACCAAAGTAAACCCTTTTATTTAAGAGCGTTGCCCTCGTGTTTGACCCGAGAGAACTCCATATCCCAGAATGCCTCACGCGGCGCTCGCTTTTCAGCGGCCGCGTGGAACAAAATTTTGATTTCCAAGGTCCGATTCCCCATAAAAACTCCCGTAACCGCTGCCACCCGCCCCCCGGGGGGAGAGGAGGGGGAAAGAAAGGTCCCCCAGCCCCAGAGAGACCAAGTAAACCCTTTTATTTACGGGTCTTGCCCTCGTGTTTGACCCGAGAGAACTCCATATCCCAGAATGCCTCACGCGGCGCTCGCTTTTCAGTCGCTGAGAAAAAAACCCGATTTCAAAGATAAAAATCACCCGGTGAACGCTCAAAATCTAAAGACTAGATAAAGTTATCGGATTCTCACCCGTGTCCCCAACTCCTCCAGATCCCCGGGGAAAGGGTTTCTTTTAAAAAAACCGAGGTCGATATCCAGCAGCTCCCTGCTGTCGCGTTCCCCGCAGCACCAGGCATCTCTTAAAGGGGCCGTCCCCGCAGCACCAGGCATCTCTTAAAGGGGCCGTCCCCGCATCCATGTCCAGAGACCGTGTCTATGGGAACTACAACTTTTTTTAAAAATATGTAATCTTTTGTGCCCTTATTGCTGTCCCAAACCTCGTGGGGGGGGGGGGGGGGGTTTGGGAAGATGAGTTCCATGTCTGTCAGACCCACATTTCCAGCCATGCTTTATTTTAAGTGCACCTTTTAAATATTTTAGATTTTAAAATTTAAAAAAACCTCCTTGGTGCTCCCTATTTTTATAAGTTGCTTGCTGCTTTTTTTGTGGGGGGGCAAAAGGGGAACAAAAAGTTATTTAACCATCTACCTCACTGATCAAGTTTAGATTTAAGGTATTTGCAAGATATATTCTCTGGGTTTTCTTTTCTTGGCATTTATATCTTTTTTTGTCTGTGGTAATGTAAAGCGTGTCACTCCTGAATGTTAGGTTGTATGGTGTGGGCAGGAGGGTAGTTACACCCTCTTGTGTTCGTATTCTCACTCATCCCTTGAGCTTCTTGTCACTTATACCTGCCACTTTTGGTTGGCCCACGCTTTACCTTACCACCTGGCTTCTTTTTCTTGCCGATCGCTTCTTAGTAATTTCTTGATCCGTAATCCTTTGATCCCCCTCTGGGGTTATAATCAGTTCCTGGGTTTTGCCAATTTATGGCCTCTATGTCGTATTTAGTTATTATTATTGGTGTTGGAACTCTACCCTTTATTTTACGTAGTGTTAGGGTTATGTTGTATTGAGGTTGGGGGGTTCAGGTTAGGGTTAGGGTTGCTGCACTGGGGTTAGTGTTGGGGTTAGGTGAGGGTCAGGGTCGCAGTTAGGTTCAGGGCTATATTGGGGTTAGGTTGGGGTGCATCAGGGTTAGGGTTAGGTGTTTAGGGGTGGGGTGGGGTTAGGGTTATGTTTTAGGGGTAGGGTTGGGTGCATCAGGGTTAGGGTTAGGTGTTTAGGGGTAGGGTAGGGTGCATCAGGGTTAGGGTTAGGTGTTTAGGGGTAGGGTAGGGTGCATCAGGGTTAGGGTCCAGGGTCAGAGTTGTGATTAGATTCAGGGCTGGGGGGTTGGAGTTATGGGTTAGGGTTGCATTAGGGGTAGGGTTAAGTGAGGGTCAGGGTTTAGGAGTAGGGTGGGGTGTGTTAGGCTTAGATTTTAGGGGTGGGGTGGGAGATTAGGTTTGCTGTATTAGAGTTACGGTTAGGCTTTAGGGGTAGAGTGGGGTGCATTTGGAGAGTTGTGATTAGATTCAGGGCTGGGGGGTTGGAGTTATGGGTTAGGGTTGCATTAGGGGTAGGGTTAAGTGAGGGTCAGGGTTTAGGAGTAGGGTTAGGGTTAGGGTTAGGGTTAGGGTTAGGGTTAGGGTTAGGGTTAGGGTTAGGGTTAGGGTTAGGGTTAGGGTTAGGGTTAGGGTTAGGGTTAGGGTTAGGGTTAGGGTTAGGGTTAGGGTTAGGGTTAGGGTTAGGGTTAGGGTTAGGGTTAGGGTTAGGGTTAGGGTTAGGGTTAGGGTTAGGGTTAGGGTTAGGGTTAGGGTTAGGGTTAGGGTTAGGGTTAGGGTTAGGGTTAGGGTTAGGGTTAGGGTTAGGGTTAGGGTTAGGGTTAGGTTGTATGGTGTGGGCAGGAGGGTAGTTACACCCTCTTGTGTTCGTATTCTCACTCATCCCTTGAGCTTCTTGTCACTTATACCTGCCACTTTTGGTTGGCCCACGCTTTACCTTACCACCTGGCTTCTTTTTCTTGCCGATCGCTTCTTAGTAATTTCTTGATCCGTAATCCTTTGATCCCCCTCTGGGGTTATAATCAGTTCCTGGGTTTTGCCAATTTATGGCCTCTATGTCGTATTTAGTTATTATTATTGGTGTTGGAACTCTACCCTTTATTTTACGTAGTGTTAGGGTTATGTTGTATTGAGGTTGGGGGGTTCAGGTTAGGGTTAGGGTTGCTGCACTGGGGTTAGTGTTGGGGTTAGGTGAGGGTCAGGGTCGCAGTTAGGTTCAGGGCTATATTGGGGTTAGGTTGGGGTGCATCAGGGTTAGGGTTAGGTGTTTAGGGGTGGGGTGGGGTTAGGGTTATGTTTTAGGGGTAGGGTTGGGTGCATCAGGGTTAGGGTTAGGTGTTTAGGGGTAGGGTAGGGTGCATCAGGGTTAGGGTTAGGTGTTTAGGGGTAGGGTAGGGTGCATCAGGGTTAGGGTCCAGGGTCAGAGTTGTGATTAGATTCAGGGCTGGGGGGTTGGAGTTATGGGTTAGGGTTGCATTAGGGGTAGGGTTAAGTGAGGGTCAGGGTTTAGGAGTAGGGTGGGGTGTGTTAGGCTTAGATTTTAGGGGTGGGGTGGGAGATTAGGTTTGCTGTATTAGAGTTACGGTTAGGCTTTAGGGGTAGAGTGGGGTGCATTTGGAGAGTTGTGATTAGATTCAGGGCTGGGGGGTTGGAGTTATGGGTTAGGGTTGCATTAGGGGTAGGGTTAGGGTTAGGGTTAGGGTTAGGGTTAGGGTTAGGGTTAGGGTTAGGGTTAGGGTTAGGGTTAGGGTTAGGGTTAGGGTTAGGGTTAGGGTTAGGGTTAGGGTTAGGGTTAGGGTTAGGGTTAGGGTTAGGGTTAGGGTTAGGGTTAGGGTTAGGGTTAGGGTTAGGGTTAGGGTTAGGGTTAGGGTTAGGGTTAGGGTTAGGGTTAGGGTTAGGGTTAGGGTTAGGGTTAGGGTTAGGGTTAGGGTTAGGGTTAGGGTTAGGGTTAGGGTTAGGGTTAGGGTTAGGGTTAGGGTTAGGGTTAGGGTTAGGGTTACGCTGCATTAGGGTTAGGGTTAGGGTTAGGGTTAGGGTTAGGGTTAGGGTTAGGGTTAGGGTTAGGGTTAGGGTTAGGGTTAGGGTTAGGGTTAGGGTTAGGGTTAGGGTTAGGGTTAGGGTTAGGGTTAGGGTTAGGGTTAGGGTTAGGGTTAGGGTTAGGGTTAGGGTTAGGGTTAGGGTTAGGGTTAGGGTTAGGGTTAGGGTTAGGGTTAGGTTGTATGGTGTGGGCAGGAGGGTAGTTACACCCTCTTGTGTTCGTATTCTCACTCATCCCTTGAGCTTCTTGTCACTTATACCTGCCACTTTTGGTTGGCCCACGCTTTACCTTACCACCTGGCTTCTTTTTCTTGCCGATCGCTTCTTAGTAATTTCTTGATCCGTAATCCTTTGATCCCCCTCTGGGGTTATAATCAGTTCCTGGGTTTTGCCAATTTATGGCCTCTATGTCGTATTTAGTTATTATTATTGGTGTTGGAACCCTACCCTTTATTTTACGTAGTGTTAGGGTTATGTTGTATTGAGGTTGGGGGGTTCAGGTTAGGGTTAGGGTTGCTGCACTGGGGTTAGTGTTGGGGTTAGGTGAGGGTCAGGGTCGCAGTTAGGTTCAGGGCTATATTGGGGTTAGGTTGGGGTGCATCAGGGTTAGGGTTAGGTGTTTAGGGGTGGGGTGGGGTTAGGGTTATGTTTTAGGGGTAGGGTTGGGTGCATCAGGGTTAGGGTTAGGTGTTTAGGGGTAGGGTAGGGTGCATCAGGGTTAGGGTTAGGTGTTTAGGGGTAGGGTAGGGTGCATCAGGGTAGGGGATTAGATTCAGGGCTGGGGGGTTGGAGTTATGGGTTAGGGTTGCATTAGGGGTAGGGTTAAGTGAGGGTCAGGGTTTAGGAGTAGGGTGGGGTGTGTTAGGCTTAGATTTTAGGGGTGGGGTGGGAGATTAGGTTTGCTGTATTAGAGTTACGGTTAGGCTTTAGGGGTAGAGTGGGGTGCATTTGGAGAGTTGTGATTAGATTCAGGGCTGGGGGGTTGGAGTTATGGGTTAGGGTTGCATTAGGGGTAGGGTTAAGTGAGGGTCAGGGTTTAGGAGTAGGGTGGGGTGTGTTAGGCTTAGATTTTAGGGGTGGGGTGGGAGATTAGGTTTGCTGTATTAGAGTTACGGTTAGGCTTTAGGGGTAGAGTGGGGTGCATTTGGAGAGTTGTGATTAGATTCAGGGCTGGGGGGTTGGAGTTATGGGTTAGGGTTGCATTAGGGGTAGGGTTAAGTGAGGGTCAGGGTTTAGGAGTAGGGTGGGGTGTGTTAGGCTTAGATTTTAGGGGTGGGGTGGGAGATTAGGTTTGCTGTATTAGAGTTACGGTTAGGCTTTAGGGGTAGAGTGGGGTGCATTTGGAGAGTTGTGATTAGATTCAGGGCTGGGGGGTTGGAGTTATGGGTTAGGGTTGCATTAGGGGTAGGGTTAAGTGAGGGTCAGGGTTTAGGAGTAGGGTGGGGTGTGTTAGGCTTAGATTTTAGGGGTGGGGTGGGAGATTAGGTTTGCTGTATTAGAGTTACGGTTAGGCTTTAGGGGTAGAGTGGGGTGCATTTGGAGTTAGGATTTGGGATATGGATGTGGTCTGTTTGTAGTTAGGGTTGGGGCTTTGGTCTGTTTGTTGTGGGCAGTGTGGGGTTTAGTGGTTTTGGTTAGCTTAAACAGTAGGGGTTAGCTCTGTTTATTGTGATTAGTGTAGGGTGTGGTGTGGTTGCGGTTTGGGAGGTTTATCAAGTTGGGGTTGGGATTTGTGGTAATTAAGGTCGGGGCAGTTTTGTTTTTTGATGTTGGATTTCCCCCATTTTAGATCTGATTTAAGCCCTTTGGTAACTGAGTTTGTAGGGTTGTTATCCAGTGTTTTTCCCTCCTCTTCCTTTGTGAGGTTGTCCAGTTCATGTTGGTCTCCAACCCCATAAATTCCAGGGATTCAAGACCATGCTCCATGAAGTGTCGGGAGGTAGGTTTGTATACATCCTTTGTTCTAATAGCACTGAGGTGCCCTGTGAGCCTCATCCTTAGACTATTCCCTGTTTCTCCTACATACAAGATGTGGCATTGTTTGCATCGAATTGCATAAACAGCATTGTGCTGTTCACATGTAATTCTTTGTTTAATTAGGGCTGCTTTTCCTGTGTGTCTATTTTGTATCATTTTGCGGATTATTAGGTATTTACACGTCCCACATTTTGGGTTTGTGCAGTTCTGGGTTGTCTGTTTTCTTATCCTGCTCCGAACCAGCATGTCGCGAAGGTTCCGAGTTCTTTTGTATGCCGACGTTATGTGGTATCGACTAAGTGTGTCAACATCCTCTTTTAGTTTCCCAAATTGGGTTTTAATCACTCCGTGTATTAGTTTGGTCATTGTATCGTATGTCGTTATCAGTGGTAGTCTTGCTACTTCTCTGTTTGGCCGTGGGCTATTCAGTCCCCTCAGGAAATCAGACTTAAGGTGCCTGAGGAACCTTTTTGTGTAACCTCTCTGTCTCAGTGCAGTAAATAGGGTTGTGGTGGCTTCCCTAAAGTCCTCTCCGTTTGTGCATATGCGGTGAAAACGTGTCAGTTGTGACTTCACCAGCCCCCGAAAGGTATGTTTTGGATGGTGGCTGTTTATGTGCAGGAGTGTGTGTGTGTCTGTTTCTTTAAAGAATACCTTTGTTGCTAGCTTGTGGCTGTTATTCTCCTGTTGTAATTTAAATACTGTGGTGTCCAGGAAATCCACACTTTCTCTATGTGTTGTAACTTTAAGTTTAATAGATTGGTGGTGACTGTTGAGAATACCTACAAATTCTTGCAATTCTGTTTCTGTGTGAGTCCAGACTCCCCATATGTCATCCAGGTATCTGTAATAACACATCGGGAGCCTGGAACACTTTTCAAAGACTGTGTTTTCCCAGTCTGCCATGTATATGTTTGCGTAGGCCGGGGCAAATTTCTTGCCCATAGCCGTGCCCTTAATCTGTAGGTAGAATTGCTCCTGGAATTCAAAGTCATTTTTTGTTAGTCCTAGGTGTAATAGCTGGATTATGGCTGCATCTGGTCTGTGGGGTTGGGGGAACTTTCTAAGGATATTTTCCACTGCCTGTATGCCTCTGTCTGTTTCTATGTTTGTGTATAGGCTTTCAATGTCCATGGTAAAGAGTATTGCGTTCGGGGGTACGGTCAGTGAGTTCACTATTTCTATGAAGTGGTAAGTGTCTTTAATGTAGCTAGGGTGCTTCTGTGATAAGGGGTTTAGGAATGAGTCAATGTATTCTGCTATCCTGTAGGATTCACTACCACAGTCTGACACAATGGGTCTTCCTGGTGGTATTTCTCCTGGTACAGTCCATGTGTCAGGGTGCTTGTGTATTTTGGGTAGTATGTAGAATTTTCTGGGTTGTGGTTGTTCCCCCCTTAGGTATTCCACTTGTTTCTGATTCAAGTGTTTAGATTTCTTTAGTTCCGTTAAAATGTTTCCAATCTCTTTTCGTGTGTCCTGGTAAATTGGTCCTGCTAATTTCGTGTAGTGGGCTGTATTATTAAGCTGTCTGTGAGCTTCAAGTAGATACTGTTGCCTATCCATGATCACTATACTACTGCCCTTATCTGCTGGTTTTATGATTATATCTAGATTGTTTCTAAGTTCTATGATTGCCCGTCTCTCTCTTCCAGTGAGGTTTTGCTTGTCTGTCTGTTTAGGGATTTTTTCAATTTGTGATTGAGTCTGTTTAATAAAGTTTAGGATTTCTGGCTCTATTTTATTGTTTGGTGGGGTCCATTCTGATGGTGGTGTAAAAGGTTGCTTGTCTGTTTCTGAATCGCTAAAGTAATCGGTCAGTTTTACTCTCCTGTAAAACCTTTTCAGATCTTCCTGAATTTGTACTTTACAATGTTTTGGGGTTGGAACAAATGTAAGGCCCTTGTTTAAAACCCTCTCCTGTACCTCTGTGGGGTTAAAGAGTTGGGAAATATTAATAACAGTTTTTCCCAGGTGTAATCTACCCTTCTCTTGGGTTAATGTCCTTTTTAGTTTAAAGACTTCATCCACTGGTTTATTATGTTATGGGCAGTGCTATCTGTCCAATGGATGTGGTCAGCCCCCACTTTAAAGGATCTAGCATTAATTGCTGGTATGTAATTCTGTTTTTTTATATGCTGGTTAATTCCTCTGATTGTATCCCTCTCTGTTTCTGGAAGTAAGTTACTGAAGTTAATTTCCGGCACCCAGATCTGAGCATTTGGGAATGTGCTCTTAGCCAATTTAAGTAATGACTGCAGTTGCTTGGTTGCAGTCAGTGGTCTCTGCGTTCGATTATTAATGCCAACTGAGAGCACCACCTTTTTGGTCTCCGGACAGGGTTCCAATTTGTCCAGAATTGCTGTGACATGAATGAATTTAGCTCCTGGAAAGCTATCAATTTGGGTGGTGGGATTTGGGCATCTTTTTATCTTGGAGAGGTTGGAATCTCCTATTATTAAAATTGATTTTCTGGGTTCCAATTTCCAGGTAATGTTTTTTCGGCTGGTGTTGGGGTGCCTCGTCACTCTCTGTGCATCTTCCCCTTCAGAGTCAGGTTCTGCCCCTGCTGGTGTGTTTTCTGTTTCTATGTCTGCTACCCCTGCCTCCCCTATTGTGTTCCCTACCTCGGCTTCAGCTATTTCTGCCTCTCCTACTGTGTTGTCTGTCTGGGCTCTCATTGTTCCTGTCCTCATTTCTGTGTCTATTGGGTTTACCTGTCCGGTCTGGTCGCTCCTTTGTTTCTGTGGAAAGGGTTGTTTTGTGACACTGATCTCGGGCTCTAGAACTGCTGTATTTCTTGGGATGGTTGGTTTGGTACAGTCTTTCTTTTGTCTCTGTGGGAGCGGTTGGTACATGACCCTGGTTTTGGGGTACAGGAATGTTGTGCATGGATTTGTCCCTGGTGTAGGAGGGGTTCTCCCTTCTGTTTGTTTTGGGTCTGAGGAATCCCTAGTGATTTGGTTTAATACGGTCTGATGTTGGTTCCCCATGTAGTGCTGGGGTCTACGTGGCTCAGGCTCTTGAGAGCCAAGTGTGATGTCCAGGTCCCTAATGATGGCCACATTGGAAATCCTGGTCCTTGGCCTGTGGGGTGGGGTAGGGCTAGTCGCCGCCCTGGATGGCGGGGAAGGGGGGGTCACTGCCCTGGACCGCAAGGAAGGGGGGGTTTCAGTGGTCTGCTGGTGGTGTGATGAAGTCGGGGTCGCTGGCCCACGGGGTGGGGGGGTCTGTCGGTGGCGTGACGAAGTCATGGCAGCTGGCTCAAAGGGTGGGGGTGTGTGTTGGTGGTGTGACGAAGTCGTGGCAACTGGTGCAAGGGGTGGGGGGGTCCATCGGTGGCATGACGAAGTCATGGCAGCTGGCTCCAAGGGTGGGGGGGTGTGTTGGTGGTGTGACGAAGTCGTGGCAACTGGTGCAAGGGGTGGGGGGGTCTGCCGGTGGCGTGCTGAAGTCATGGCAGCTGGCTCAAAGGGTGGGGGGGTGTGTCGGTGGCTTGACGAGGTTGTGGCAGTTGGCTCACGGGGTGGGGGTGTCCGTCGGTGGCGTGACAAAGTCGTGGCAGCTGGCCCACGGGGTGGGGGGGGGTTTTCAGTCCGTCTGCGGCATGAGGGGGCTGTGATCGCAGGCTGGTGGAACAAGGCTGCCCAGGTATTTGGCCTATGGCGTGGGGGCGTCCTAGTCCGTATGCCGGTCCGCTGTTCTGTCCTCAATTGTGTGCTGGTCCCTTGCTCTGTCAACCGTGATGCTAATCCCACCACATGTCTCTTTGCCTCATCAATTGATTGAATTTTGAATTTATGTCTAAGACTCTTTTTAATCCAATTAGTGGCTTTCGCCATCATTTCTTCCAGGCGCTCTGTCACTGCAGCCTGAGCAAATTCATTTTCTAATTCTTCCAGGTTTGTTGTATAGTGCTCAATTAGAATCTGTCTGGTCTGTTTTGCCCAATTTTCTGAATTCAAAGCCAATTTGGTTAGGGTTTCCTGTGACGGTTTTGCCGGTTTTATAAAGCATGTTAGTTTATCAGCTTGTTTTAAGATGCCCTTAGGGGGCTGATTCTGGCCCTTTAAGAATATTAGATGGTGGATTGTCTGGAAAATTCTATAAATTATTCTCACTGTTGTAGCAAATTCATCCCTGGCTACGGGGAGACACCTATGTGTACCAGGGTCCGACCTCATATGCGTACGGTTGTCAGACAACCTGCATGTGTTCCGCATAGTGTTAGCCATTCCCTGGGTGTAGAAAGGTGCAAAAGGTTTTAAAAGATGTTACTAGCTTCTATTTGGTAATAGAGGTCCCCGCTAGTAACTGTAATCTCACCCCACGGTGGCTCCCTGGCTCAGATGGTCTCCTGCCTGGGACTGCGTCCTCCAAACACTCCCCAGCTCAGCCGGCTGTCCCGCCTGGAAAGGCTCTTTTTCCACCGGTCTCACCTCCCCTCCGGTGGCTCTCTGGCTTCGATGGTTCTCTGCCTGCAACAGTACTATCCAAAAACTCTTTCGTTCAGTAAGTTCTCCGGCCTGGAATCTTTTTTTCTCCGACGTTTCGCTTATCCTTAAGCTTCATCAGGGAGAAAGGATTTTAACTTTGTTTACAGTTGTTTATAAGTCCGGAGCCTTGGACTGGCCCCTCCCCTGTGTAGACTGGCCCCTCCCCTGTGTGCTACTGTTGGCTGAAGTTTTGTTCCCGCCCACAAGCAGGCTAGCCTTGACCTGGGATTGGTTAGAATTTCTGTCCTGTATGTAATGAGTCCTGTCTCATGCAGGGCTGGCCCCGCCCCCTTCGCTCCACGTGTTCGTTATTTTTAAATTATATTTTTTTAACCTAATGTTTTAATGTTCCTTTAGTTTATCTTAGATGTTTGGGGTTATTTTTTTTGAGGTAATGTTTTTAAAAATATTGCTTTTTAACCTTTGAATCTGTTTTAATGCTCCAGGTCATTCTGGCGCCACGGAGTCTGACTGTCTGCTGACCCCGGGGCTTGATTACCTGTCCGCCTCACCTCATTTTTTAAATAAAAACATGAAGCTACTTCTCCAAACCCCCACCTCCGGCTATGCCTTTTAATTATGAGGGTATTTTAAACAATTAATTAAACTTCCCACCGATTTCCTCCTTTTTAAACCCGGTCGCTCGTTAAACGAAACTCAATCTCCCAGAATGCCTCACGCGTCGCTCGCTTTTCAGCGGCCGCGCAGAAAAAAAACCGATTTCCAAGGTCCGATTCCCAAAAAAACTCCCGAATCCGCCGCCACCCACCCCCCCGGGGGGAGAGGAGGGGGAAAGAAAGGTCCCCCAGCCCCAAAAAACCAAAGTAAACCCTTTTATTTAAGAGCGTTGCCCTCGTGTTTGACCCGAGAGAACTCCATATCCCAGAATGCCTCACGCGGCGCTCGCTTTTCAGCGGCCGCGTGGAACAAAATTTTGATTTCCAAGGTCCGATTCCCCATAAAAACTCCCGTAACCGCTGCCACCCGCCCCCCGGGGGGAGAGGAGGGGGAAAGAAAGGTCCCCCAGCCCCAGAGAGACCAAGTAAACCCTTTTATTTACGGGTCTTGCCCTCGTGTTTGACCCGAGAGAACTCCATATCCCAGAATGCCTCACGCGGCGCTCGCTTTTCAGTCGCTGAGAAAAAAACCCGATTTCAAAGATAAAAATCACCCGGTGAACGCTCAAAATCTAAAGACTAGATAAAGTTATCGGATTCTCACCCGTGTCCCCAACTCCTCCAGATCCCCGGGGAAAGGGTTTCTTTTAAAAAAACCGAGGTCGATATCCAGCAGCTCCCTGCTGTCGCGTTCCCCGCAGCACCAGGCATCTCTTAAAGGGGCCGTCCCCGCAGCACCAGGCATCTCTTAAAGGGGCCGTCCCCGCATCCATGTCCAGAGACCGTGTCTATGGGAACTACAACTTTTTTTAAAAATATGTAATCTTTTGTGCCCTTATTGCTGTCCCAAACCTCGTGGGGGGGGGGGGGGGGGTTTGGGAAGATGAGTTCCATGTCTGTCAGACCCACATTTCCAGCCATGCTTTATTTTAAGTGCACCTTTTAAATATTTTAGATTTTAAAATTTAAAAAAACCTCCTTGGTGCTCCCTATTTTTATAAGTTGCTTGCTGCTTTTTTTGTGGGGGGGCAAAAGGGGAACAAAAAGTTATTTAACCATCTACCTCACTGATCAAGTTTAGATTTAAGGTATTTGCAAGATATATTCTCTGGGTTTTCTTTTCTTGGCATTTATATCTTTTTTTGTCTGTGGTAATGTAAAGCGTGTCACTCCTGAATGTTAGGTTGTATGGTGTGGGCAGGAGGGTAGTTACACCCTCTTGTGTTCGTATTCTCACTCATCCCTTGAGCTTCTTGTCACTTATACCTGCCACTTTTGGTTGGCCCACGCTTTACCTTACCACCTGGCTTCTTTTTCTTGCCGATCGCTTCTTAGTAATTTCTTGATCCGTAATCCTTTGATCCCCCTCTGGGGTTATAATCAGTTCCTGGGTTTTGCCAATTTATGGCCTCTATGTCGTATTTAGTTATTATTATTGGTGTTGGAACTCTACCCTTTATTTTACGTAGTGTTAGGGTTATGTTGTATTGAGGTTGGGGGGTTCAGGTTAGGGTTAGGGTTGCTGCACTGGGGTTAGTGTTGGGGTTAGGTGAGGGTCAGGGTCGCAGTTAGGTTCAGGGCTATATTGGGGTTAGGTTGGGGTGCATCAGGGTTAGGGTTAGGTGTTTAGGGGTGGGGTGGGGTTAGGGTTATGTTTTAGGGGTAGGGTTGGGTGCATCAGGGTTAGGGTTAGGTGTTTAGGGGTAGGGTAGGGTGCATCAGGGTTAGGGTTAGGTGTTTAGGGGTAGGGTAGGGTGCATCAGGGTTAGGGTCCAGGGTCAGAGTTGTGATTAGATTCAGGGCTGGGGGGTTGGAGTTATGGGTTAGGGTTGCATTAGGGGTAGGGTTAAGTGAGGGTCAGGGTTTAGGAGTAGGGTGGGGTGTGTTAGGCTTAGATTTTAGGGGTGGGGTGGGAGATTAGGTTTGCTGTATTAGAGTTACGGTTAGGCTTTAGGGGTAGAGTGGGGTGCATTTGGAGAGTTGTGATTAGATTCAGGGCTGGGGGGTTGGAGTTATGGGTTAGGGTTGCATTAGGGGTAGGGTTAAGTGAGGGTCAGGGTTTAGGAGTAGGGTTAGGGTTAGGGTTAGGGTTAGGGTTAGGGTTAGGGTTAGGGTTAGGGTTAGGGTTAGGGTTAGGGTTAGGGTTAGGGTTAGGGTTAGGGTTAGGGTTAGGGTTAGGGTTAGGGTTAGGGTTAGGGTTAGGGTTAGGGTTAGGGTTAGGGTTAGGGTTAGGGTTAGGGTTAGGGTTAGGGTTAGGGTTAGGGTTAGGGTTAGGGTTAGGGTTAGGGTTAGGGTTAGGGTTAGGGTTAGGGTTAGGGTTAGGGTTAGGGTTAGGGTTAGGGTTAGGGTTAGGTTGTATGGTGTGGGCAGGAGGGTAGTTACACCCTCTTGTGTTCGTATTCTCACTCATCCCTTGAGCTTCTTGTCACTTATACCTGCCACTTTTGGTTGGCCCACGCTTTACCTTACCACCTGGCTTCTTTTTCTTGCCGATCGCTTCTTAGTAATTTCTTGATCCGTAATCCTTTGATCCCCCTCTGGGGTTATAATCAGTTCCTGGGTTTTGCCAATTTATGGCCTCTATGTCGTATTTAGTTATTATTATTGGTGTTGGAACTCTACCCTTTATTTTACGTAGTGTTAGGGTTATGTTGTATTGAGGTTGGGGGGTTCAGGTTAGGGTTAGGGTTGCTGCACTGGGGTTAGTGTTGGGGTTAGGTGAGGGTCAGGGTCGCAGTTAGGTTCAGGGCTATATTGGGGTTAGGTTGGGGTGCATCAGGGTTAGGGTTAGGTGTTTAGGGGTGGGGTGGGGTTAGGGTTATGTTTTAGGGGTAGGGTTGGGTGCATCAGGGTTAGGGTTAGGTGTTTAGGGGTAGGGTAGGGTGCATCAGGGTTAGGGTTAGGTGTTTAGGGGTAGGGTAGGGTGCATCAGGGTTAGGGTCCAGGGTCAGAGTTGTGATTAGATTCAGGGCTGGGGGGTTGGAGTTATGGGTTAGGGTTGCATTAGGGGTAGGGTTAAGTGAGGGTCAGGGTTTAGGAGTAGGGTGGGGTGTGTTAGGCTTAGATTTTAGGGGTGGGGTGGGAGATTAGGTTTGCTGTATTAGAGTTACGGTTAGGCTTTAGGGGTAGAGTGGGGTGCATTTGGAGAGTTGTGATTAGATTCAGGGCTGGGGGGTTGGAGTTATGGGTTAGGGTTGCATTAGGGGTAGGGTTAGGGTTAGGGTTAGGGTTAGGGTTAGGGTTAGGGTTAGGGTTAGGGTTAGGGTTAGGGTTAGGGTTAGGGTTAGGGTTAGGGTTAGGGTTAGGGTTAGGGTTAGGGTTAGGGTTAGGGTTAGGGTTAGGGTTAGGGTTAGGGTTAGGGTTAGGGTTAGGGTTAGGGTTAGGGTTAGGGTTAGGGTTAGGGTTAGGGTTAGGGTTAGGGTTAGGGTTAGGGTTAGGGTTAGGGTTAGGGTTAGGGTTAGGGTTAGGGTTAGGGTTAGGGTTAGGGTTAGGGTTAGGGTTAGGGTTACGCTGCATTAGGGTTAGGGTTAGGGTTAGGGTTAGGGTTAGGGTTAGGGTTAGGGTTAGGGTTAGGGTTAGGGTTAGGGTTAGGGTTAGGGTTAGGGTTAGGGTTAGGGTTAGGGTTAGGGTTAGGGTTAGGGTTAGGGTTAGGGTTAGGGTTAGGGTTAGGGTTAGGGTTAGGGTTAGGGTTAGGGTTAGGGTTAGGGTTAGGGTTAGGGTTAGGGTTAGGGTTAGGGTTAGGGTTAGGGTTAGGGTTAGGGTTAGGGTTAGGGTTAGGGTTAGGGTTAGGGTTAGGGTTAGGGTTAGGGTTAGGGTTAGGGTTAGGGTTAGGGTTAGGGTTAGGGTTAGGGTTAGGGTTAGGGTTAGGGTTAGGGTTAGGGTTAGGGTTAGGGTTAGGGTTAGGGTTAGGGTTAGGGTTAGGGTTAGGGTTAGGGTTAGGGTTAGGGTTAGGGTTAGGGTTAGGGTTAGGGTTAGGGTTAGGGTTAGGGTAAGGGTTAGGGTTAGGGTTAGGGTTAGGGTTAGGGTTAGGGTTAGGGTTAGGGTTAGGGTTAGGGTTAGGGTTAGGGTTAGGGTTAGGGTTAGGGTTAGGGTTAGGGTTAGGGTTAGGGTTAGGGTTAGGGTTAGGGTTAGGGTTAGGGTTAGGGTTAGGGTTAGGGTTAGGGTTAGGGTTAGGGTTAGGTTGTATGGTGTGGGCAGGAGGGTAGTTACACCCTCTTGTGTTCGTATTCTCACTCATCCCTTGAGCTTCTTGTCACTTATACCTGCCACTTTTGGTTGGCCCACGCTTTACCTTACCACCTGGCTTCTTTTTCTTGCCGATCGCTTCTTAGTAATTTCTTGATCCGTAATCCTTTGATCCCCCTCTGGGGTTATAATCAGTTCCTGGGTTTTGCCAATTTATGGCCTCTATGTCGTATTTAGTTATTATTATTGGTGTTGGAACTCTACCCTTTATTTTACGTAGTGTTAGGGTTATGTTGTATTGAGGTTGGGGGGTTCAGGTTAGGGTTAGGGTTGCTGCACTGGGGTTAGTGTTGGGGTTAGGTGAGGGTCAGGGTCGCAGTTAGGTTCAGGGCTATATTGGGGTTAGGTTGGGGTGCATCAGGGTTAGGGTTAGGTGTTTAGGGGTGGGGTGGGGTTAGGGTTATGTTTTAGGGGTAGGGTTGGGTGCATCAGGGTTAGGGTTAGGTGTTTAGGGGTAGGGTAGGGTGCATCAGGGTTAGGGTTAGGTGTTTAGGGGTAGGGTAGGGTGCATCAGGGTTAGGGTCCAGGGTCAGAGTTGTGATTAGATTCAGGGCTGGGGGGTTGGAGTTATGGGTTAGGGTTGCATTAGGGGTAGGGTTAAGTGAGGGTCAGGGTTTAGGAGTAGGGTGGGGTGTGTTAGGCTTAGATTTTAGGGGTGGGGTGGGAGATTAGGTTTGCTGTATTAGAGTTACGGTTAGGCTTTAGGGGTAGAGTGGGGTGCATTTGGAGAGTTGTGATTAGATTCAGGGCTGGGGGGTTGGAGTTATGGGTTAGGGTTGCATTAGGGGTAGGGTTAAGTGAGGGTCAGGGTCTAGGAGTAGGGTGGGGTGTGTTAGGCTTAGATTTTAGGGGTGGGGTGGGAGATTAGGTTTGCTGTATTAGAGTTACGGTTAGGCTTTAGGGGTAGAGTGGGGTGCATTTGGAGAGTTGTGATTAGATTCAGGGCTGGGGGGTTGGAGTTATGGGTTAGGGTTGCATTAGGGGTAGGGTTAAGTGAGGGTCAGGGTTTAGGAGTAGGGTGGGGTGTGTTAGGCTTAGATTTTAGGGGTGGGGTGGGAGATTAGGTTTGCTGTATTAGAGTTACGGTTAGGCTTTAGGGGTAGAGTGGGGTGCATTTGGAGAGTTGTGATTAGATTCAGGGCTGGGGGGTTGGAGTTATGGGTTAGGGTTGCATTAGGGGTAGGGTTAAGTGAGGGTCAGGGTTTAGGAGTAGGGTGGGGTGTGTTAGGCTTAGATTTTAGGGGTGGGGTGGGAGATTAGGTTTGCTGTATTAGAGTTACGGTTAGGCTTTAGGGGTAGAGTGGGGTGCATTTGGAGAGTTGTGATTAGATTCAGGGCTGGGGGGTTGGAGTTATGGGTTAGGGTTGCATTAGGGGTAGGGTTAAGTGAGGGTCAGGGTTTAGGAGTAGGGTGGGGTGTGTTAGGCTTAGATTTTAGGGGTGGGGTGGGAGATTAGGTTTGCTGTATTAGAGTTACGGTTAGGCTTTAGGGGTAGAGTGGGGTGCATTTGGAGAGTTGTGATTAGATTCAGGGCTGGGGGGTTGGAGTTATGGGTTAGGGTTGCATTAGGGGTAGGGTTAAGTGAGGGTCAGGGTTTAGGAGTAGGGTGGGGTGTGTTAGGCTTAGATTTTAGGGGTGGGGTGGGAGATTAGGTTTGCTGTATTAGAGTTACGGTTAGGCTTTAGGGGTAGAGTGGGGTGCATTTGGAGAGTTGTGATTAGATTCAGGGCTGGGGGGTTGGAGTTATGGGTTAGGGTTGCATTAGGGGTAGGGTTAAGTGAGGGTCAGGGTTTAGGAGTAGGGTGGGGTGTGTTAGGCTTAGATTTTAGGGGTGGGGTGGGAGATTAGGTTTGCTGTATTAGAGTTACGGTTAGGCTTTAGGGGTAGAGTGGGGTGCATTTGGAGAGTTGTGATTAGATTCAGGGCTGGGGGGTTGGAGTTATGGGTTAGGGTTGCATTAGGGGTAGGGTTAAGTGAGGGTCAGGGTTTAGGAGTAGGGTGGGGTGTGTTAGGCTTAGATTTTAGGGGTGGGGTGGGAGATTAGGTTTGCTGTATTAGAGTTACGGTTAGGCTTTAGGGGTAGAGTGGGGTGCATTTGGAGTTAGGATTTGGGATATGGATGTGGTCTGTTTGTAGTTAGGGTTGGGGCTTTGGTCTGTTTGTTGTGGGCAGTGTGGGGTTTAGTGGTTTTGGTTAGCTTAAACAGTAGGGGTTAGCTCTGTTTATTGTGATTAGGGTAGGGTGTGGTGTGGTTGCGGTTTGGGAGGTTTATCAAGTTGGGGTTGGGATTTGTGGTAATTAAGGTCGGGGCAGTTTTGTTTTTTGATGTTGGATTTCCCCCATTTTAGATCTGATTTAAGCCCTTTGGTAACTGAGTTTGTAGGGTTGTTATCCAGTGTTTTTCCCTCCTCTTCCTTTGTGAGGTTGTCCAGTTCATGTTGGTCTCCAACCCCATAAATTCCAGGGATTCAAGACCATGCTCCATGAAGTGTCGGGAGGTAGGTTTGTATACATCCTTTGTTCTAATAGCACTGAGGTGCCCTGTGAGCCTCATCCTTAGACTATTCCCTGTTTCTCCTACATACAAGATGTGGCATTGTTTGCATCGAATTGCATAAACAGCATTGTGCTGTTCACATGTAATTCTTTGTTTAATTAGGGCTGCTTTTCCTGTGTGTCTATTTTGTATCATTTTGCGGATTATTAGGTATTTACACGTCCCACATTTTGGGTTTGTGCAGTTCTGGGTTGTCTGTTTTCTTATCCTACTCCGAACCAGCATGTCGCGAAGGTTCCGAGTTCTTTTGTATGCCGACGTTATGTGGTATCGACTAAGTGTGTCAACATCCTCTTTTAGTTTCCCAAATTGGGTTTTAATCACTCCGTGTATTAGTTTGGTCATTGTATCGTATGTCGTTATCAGTGGTAGTCTTGCTACTTCTCTGTTTGGCCGTGGGCTATTCAGTCCCCTCAGGAAATCAGACTTAAGGTGCCTGAGGAACCTTTTTGTGTAACCTCTCTGTCTCAGTGCAGTAAATAGGGTTGTGGTGGCTTCCCTAAAGTCCTCTCCGTTTGTGCATATGCGGTGAAAACGTGTCAGTTGTGACTTCACCAGCCCCCGAAAGGTATGTTTTGGATGGTGGCTGTTTATGTGCAGGAGTGTGTGTGTGTCTGTTTCTTTAAAGAATACCTTTGTTGCTAGCTTGTGGCTGTTATTCTCCTGTTGTAATTTAAATACTGTGGTGTCCAGGAAATCCACACTTTCTCTATGTGTTGTAACTTTAAGTTTAATAGATTGGTGGTGACTGTTGAGAATACCTACAAATTCTTGCAATTCTGTTTCTGTGTGAGTCCAGACTCCCCATATGTCATCCAGGTATCTGTAATAACACATCGGGAGCTTGGAACACTTTTCAAAGACTGTGTTTTCCCAGTCTGCCATGTATATGTTTGCGTAGGCCGGGGCAAATTTCTTGCCCATAGCCGTGCCCTTAATCTGTAGGTAGAATTGCTCCTGGAATTCAAAGTCATTTTTTGTTAGTCCTAGGTGTAATAGCTGGATTATGGCTGCATCTGGTCTGTGGGGTTGGGGGAACTTTCTAAGGATATTTTCCACTGCCTGTATGCCTCTGTCTGTTTCTATGTTTGTGTATAGGCTTTCAATGTCCATGGTAAAGAGTATTGCGTTCGGGGGTACGGTCAGTGAGTTCACTATTTCTATGAAGTGGTAAGTGTCTTTAATGTAGCTAGGGTGCTTCTGTGATAAGGGGTTTAGGAATGAGTCAATGTATTCTGCTATCCTGTAGGATTCACTACCACAGTCTGACACAATGGGTCTTCCTGGTGGTATTTCTCCTGGTACAGTCCATGTGTCAGGGTGCTTGTGTATTTTGGGTAGTATGTAGAATTTTCTGGGTTGTGGTTGTTCCCCCCTTAGGTATTCCACTTGTTTCTGATTCAAGTGTTTAGATTTCTTTAGTTCTGTTAAAATGTTTCCAATCTCTTTTCGTGTGTCCTGGTAAATTGGTCCTGCTAATTTCGTGTAGTGGGCTGTATTATTAAGCTGTCTGTGAGCTTCAAGTAGATACTGTTGCCTATCCATGATCACTATACTACTGCCCTTATCTGCTGGTTTTATGATTATATCTAGATTGTTTCTAAGTTCTATGATTGCCCGTCTCTCTCTTCCAGTGAGGTTTTGCTTGTCTGTCTGTTTAGGGATTTTTTCAATTTGTGATTGAGTCTGTTTAATAAAGTTTAGGATTTCTGGCTCTATTTTATTGTTTGGTGGGGTCCATTCTGATGGTGGTGTAAAAGGTTGCTTGTCTGTTTCTGAATCGCTAAAGTAATCGGTCAGTTTTACTCTCCTGTAAAACCTTTTCAGATCTTCCTGAATTTGTACTTTACAATGTTTTGGGGTTGGAACAAATGTAAGGCCCTTGTTTAAAACCCTCTCCTGTACCTCTGTGGGGTTAAAGAGTTGGGAAATATTAATAACAGTTTTTCCCAGGTGTAATCTACCCTTCTCTTGGGTTAATGTCCTTTTTAGTTTAAAGACTTCATCCACTGGTTTATTATGTTATGGGCAGTGCTATCTGTCCAATGGATGTGGTCAGCCCCCACTTTAAAGGATCTAGCATTAATTGCTGGTATGTAATTCTGTTTTTTTATATGCTGGTTAATTCCTCTGATTGTATCCCTCTCTGTTTCTGGAAGTAAGTTACTGAAGTTAATTTCCGGCACCCAGATCTGAGCATTTGGGAATGTGCTCTTAGCCAATTTAAGTAATGACTGCAGTTGCTTGGTTGCAGTCAGTGGTCTCTGCGTTCGATTATTAATGCCAACTGAGAGCACCACCTTTTTGGTCTCCGGACAGGGTTCCAATTTGTCCAGAATTGCTGTGACATGAATGAATTTAGCTCCTGGAAAGCTATCAATTTGGGTGGTGGGATTTGGGCATCTTTTTATCTTGGAGAGGTTGGAATCTCCTATTATTAAAATTGATTTTCTGGGTTCCAATTTCCAGGTAATGTTTTTTCGGCTGGTGTTGGGGTGCCTCGTCACTCTCTGTGCGTCTTCCCCTTCAGAGTCAGGTTCTGCCCCTGTTGGTGTGTTTTCTGTTTCTATGTCTGCTACCCCTGCCTCCCCTATTGTGTTCCCTACCTCGGCTTCAGCTATTTCTGCCTCTCCTACTGTGTTGTCTGTCTGGGCTCTCATTGTTCCTGTCCTCATTTCTGTGTCTATTGGGTTTACCTGTCCGGTCTGGTCGCTCCTTTGTTTCTGTGGAAGGGGTTGTTTTGTGACACTGATCTCGGGCTCTAGAACTGCTGTATTTCTTGGGATGGTTGGTTTGGTACAGTCTTTCTTTTGTCTCTGTGGGAGCGGTTGGTACATGACCCTGGTTTTGGGGTACAGGAATGTTGTGCATGGATTTGTCCCTGGTGTAGGAGGGGTTCTCCCTTCTGTTTGTTTTGGGTCTGAGGAATCCCTAGTGATTTGGTTTAATACGGTCTGATGTTGGTTCCCCATGTAGTGCTGGGGTCTACGTGGCTCAGGCTCTTGAGAGCCAAGTGTGATGTCCAGGTCCCTAATGATGGCCACATTGGAAATCCTGGTCCTTGGCCTGTGGGGTGGGGTAGGGCTAGTCGCCGCCCTGGATGGCGGGGAAGGGGGGGTCACTGCCCTGGACCGCAAGGAAGGGGGGGTTTCAGTGGTCTGCTGGTGGTGTGATGAAGTCGGGGTCGCTGGCCCACGGGGTGGGGGGGTCTGTCGGTGGCGTGACGAAGTCATGGCAGCTGGCTCAAAGGGTGGGGGTGTGTGTTGGTGGTGTGACGAAGTCGTGGCAACTGGTGCAAGGGGTGGGGGGGTCCATCGGTGGCATGACGAAGTCATGGCAGCTGGCTCCAAGGGTGGGGGGGTGTGTTGGTGGTGTGACGAAGTCGTGGCAACTGGTGCAAGGGGTGGGGGGGTCTGCCGGTGGCGTGCTGAAGTCATGGCAGCTGGCTCAAAGGGTGGGGGGGTGTGTCGGTGGCTTGACGAGGTTGTGGCAGTTGGCTCACGGGGTGGGGGTGTCCGTCGGTGGCGTGACAAAGTCGTGGCAGCTGGCCCACGGGGTGGGGGGGGGTTTTCAGTCCGTCTGCGGCATGAGGGGGCTGTGATCGCAGGCTGGTGGAACAAGGCTGCCCAGGTATTTGGCCTATGGCGTGGGGGCGTCCTAGTCCGTATGCCGGTCCGCTGTTCTGTCCTCAATTGTGTGCTGGTCCCTTGCTCTGTCAACCGTGATGCTAATCCCACCACATGTCTCTTTGCCTCATCAATTGATTGAATTTTGAATTTATGTCTAAGACTCTTTTTAATCCAATTAGTGGCTTTCGCCATCATTTCTTCCAGGCGCTCTGTCACTGCAGCCTGAGCAAATTCATTTTCTAATTCTTCCAGGTTTGTTGTATAGTGCTCAATTAGAATCTGTCTGGTCTGTTTTGCCCAATTTTCTGAATTCAAAGCCAATTTGGTTAGGGTTTCCTGTGACGGTTTTGCCGGTTTTATAAAGCATGTTAGTTTATCAGCTTGTTTTAAGATGCCCTTAGGGGGCTGATTCTGGCCCTTTAAGAATATTAGATGGTGGATTGTCTGGAAAATTCTATAAATTATTCTCACTGTTGTAGCAAATTCATCCCTGGCTACGGGGAGACACCTATGTGTACCAGGGTCCGACCTCATATGCGTACGGTTGTCAGACAACCTGCATGTGTTCCGCATAGTGTTAGCCATTCCCTGGGTGTAGAAAGGTGCAAAAGGTTTTAAAAGATGTTACTAGCTTCTATTTGGTAATAGAGGTCCCCGCTAGTAACTGTAATCTCACCCCACGGTGGCTCCCTGGCTCAGATGGTCTCCTGCCTGGGACTGCGTCCTCCAAACACTCCCCAGCTCAGCCGGCTGTCCCGCCTGGAAAGGCTCTTTTTCCACCGGTCTCACCTCCCCTCCGGTGGCTCTCTGGCTTCGATGGTTCTCTGCCTGCAACAGTACTATCCAAAAACTCTTTCGTTCAGTAAGTTCTCCGGCCTGGAATCTTTTTTTCTCCGACGTTTCGCTTATCCTTAAGCTTCATCAGGGAGAAAGGATTTTAACTTTGTTTACAGTTGTTTATAAGTACGGAGCCTTGGACTGGCCCCTCCCCTGTGTGCTACTGTTGGCTGAAGTTTTGTTCCCGCCCACAAGCAGGCTAGCCTTGACCTGGGATTGGTTAGAATTTCTGTCCTGTATGTAATGAGTCCTGTCTCATGCAGGGCTGGCCCCGCCCCCTTCGCTCCACGTGTTCGTTATTTTTAAATTATATTTTTTTAACCTAATGTTTTAATGTTCCTTTAGTTTATCTTAGATGTTTGGGGTTATTCTTTTGAGGTAATGTTTTAAACAATATTGCTTTTTAACCTTTGAATCTGTTTTAATGCTCCAGGTCATTCTGGCGCCACGGAGTCTGACTGTCTGCTGACCCCGGGGCTTGATTACCTGTCCGCCTCACCTCATTTTTTAAATAAAAACATGAAGCTACTTCTCCAAACCCCCACCTCCGGCTATGCCTTTTAATTATGAGGGTATTTTAAACAATTAATTAAACTTCCCACCGATTTCCTCCTTTTTAAACCCGATCGCTCGTTAAACGAAACTCAATCTCCCAGAATGCCTCACGCGTCGCTCGCTTTTCAGCGGCCGCGCAGAAAAAAACCGATTTGCAAGGTCCGATTCCCCAAAAAAACTCCCGAATCCGCCGCCACCCACCCCCCCGGGGGGAGAGGAGGGGGAAAGAAAGGTCCCCAAGCCCCAAAAAAACCAGAGTAAACCCTTTTATTTAAGAGCGTTGCCCTCGTGTTTGACCCGAGAGAACTCCATATCCCAGAATGCCTCACGCGGCGCTCGCTTTTCAGCGGCCGCGTGGAACAAAATTTTGATTTCCAAGGTCCGATTCCCCATAAAAACTCCCGTAACCGCTGCCACCCGCCCCCCGGGGGGAGAGGAGGGGGAAAGAAAGGTCTCCCAGCCCCAGAGAGACCAAGTAAACCCTTTTATTTACGGGTCTTGCCCTCGTGTTTGACCCGAGAGAACTCCATATCCCAGAATGCCTCACGCGGCGCTCGCTTTTCAGTCGCTGAGAAAAAAACCCGATTTCAAAGATAAAAATCACCCGGTGAACGCTCAAAATCTAAAGACTAGATAAAGTTATCGGATTCTCACCCGTGTCCCCAACTCCTCCAGATCCCCGGGGAAAGGGTTTCTTTTAAAAAAACCGAGGTCGATATCCAGCAGCTCCCTGCTGTCGCGTTCCCCGCAGCACCAGGCATCTCTTAAAGGGGCCGTCCCCGCAGCACCAGGCATCTCTTAAAGGGGCCGTCCCCGCATCCATGTCCAGAGACCGTGTCTATGGGAACTACAACTTTTTTAAAAAATATGTAATCTTTTGTGCCCTTATTGCTGTCCCAAACCTCGTGGGGGGGGGGGGGTTTGGGAAGATGAGTTCCATGTCTGTCAGACCCACATTTCCAGCCATGCTTTATTTTAAGTGCACCTTTTAAATATTTTAGATTTTAAAATTTAAAAAAAACCTCCTTGGTGCTCCCTATTTTTATAAGTTGCTTGCTGCTTTTTTTGTGGGGGGGGGGCAAAAGGGGAACAAAATGTTATTTAACCATCTACCTCACTGATCAAGTTTAGATTTAAGGTATTTGCAAGATATATTCTCTGGGTTTTCTTTTCTTGGCATTTATATCTTTTTTTGTCTGTGGTAATGTAAAGCGTGTCACTCCTGAATGTTAGGTTGTATGGTGTGGGCAGGAGGGTAGTTACACCCTCTTGTGTTCGTATTCTCACTCAACCCTTGAGCTTCTTGTCACTTATACCTGCCACTTTTGGTTGGCCCACGCTTTACCTTATCACCTGGCTTCTTTTTCTTGCCGATCGCTTCTTAGTAATTTCTTGATCCGTAATCCTTTGATCCCCCTCTGGGGTTATAATCAGTTCCTGGGTTTTGCCAATTTATGGCCTCTATGTCGTATTTAGTTATTATTATTGGTGTTGGAACTCTACCCTTTATTTTACGTAGTGTTAGGGTTATGTTGTATTGAGGTTGGGGGGTTCAGGTTAGGGTTAGGGTTGCTGCACTGGGGTTAGTGTTGGGGTTAGGTGAGGGTCAGGGTCGCAGTTAGGTTCAGGGCTATATTGGGGTTAGGTTGGGGTGCATCAGGGTTAGGGTTAGGTGTTTAGGGGTGGGGTGGGGTTAGGGTTATGTTTTAGGGGTAGGGTTGGGTGCATCAGGGTTAGGGTTAGGTGTTTAGGGGTAGGGTAGGGTGCATCAGGGTTAGGGTTAGGTGTTTAGGGGTAGGGTAGGGTGCATCAGGGTTAGGGTCCAGGGTCAGAGTTGTGATTAGATTCAGGGCTGGGGGGTTGGAGTTATGGGTTAGGGTTGCATTAGGGGTAGGGTTAAGTGAGGGTCAGGGTTTAGGAGTAGGGTGGGGTGTGTTAGGCTTAGATTTTAGGGGTGGGGTGGGAGATTAGGTTTGCTGTATTAGAGTTACGGTTAGGCTTTAGGGGTAGAGTGGGGTGCATTTGGAGAGTTGTGATTAGATTCAGGGCTGGGGGGTTGGAGTTATGGGTTAGGGTTGCATTAGGGGTAGGGTTAAGTGAGGGTCAGGGTTTAGGAGTAGGGTGGGGTGTGTTAGGCTTAGATTTTAGGGGTGGGGTGGGAGATTAGGTTTGCTGTATTAGAGTTACGGTTAGGCTTTAGGGGTAGAGTGGGGTGCATTTGGAGTTAGGATTTGGGATATGGATGTGGTCTGTTTGTAGTTAGGGTTGGGGCTTTGGTCTGTTTGTTGTGGGCAGTGTGGGGTTTAGTGGTTTTGGTTAGCTTAAACAGTAGGGGTTAGCTCTGTTTATTGTGATTAGGGTAGGGTTTGGTGTGGTTGCGGTTTGGGAGGTTTATCAAGTTGGGGTTGGGATTTGTGGTAATTAAGGTCGGGGCAGTTTTGTTTTTTGATGTTGGATTTCCCCCATTTTAGATCTGATTTAAGCCCTTTGGTAACTGAGTTTGTAGGGTTGTTATCCAGTGTTTTTCCCTCCTCTTCCTTTGTGAGGTTGTCCAGTTCATGTTGGTCTCCAACCCCATAAATTCCAGGGATTCAAGACCATGCTCCATGAAGTGTCGGGAGGTAGGTTTGTATACATCCTTTGTTCTAATAGCACTGAGGTGCCCTGTGAGCCTCATCCTTAGACTATTCCCTGTTTCTCCTACATACAAGATGTGGCATTGTTTGCATCGAATTGCATAAACAGCATTGTGCTGTTCACATGTAATTCTTTGTTTAATTAGGGCTGCTTTTCCTGTGTGTCTATTTTGTATCATTTTGCGGATTATTAGGTATTTACACGTCCCACATTTTGGGTTTGTGCAGTTCTGGGTTGTCTGTTTTCTTATCCTACTCCGAACCAGCATGTCGCGAAGGTTCCGAGTTCTTTTGTATGCCGACGTTATGTGGTATCGACTAAGTGTGTCAACATCCTCTTTTAGTTTCCCAAATTGGGTTTTAATCACTCCGTGTATTAGTTTGGTCATTGTATCGTATGTCGTTATCAGTGGTAGTCTTGCTACTTCTCTGTTTGGCCGTGGGCTATTCAGTCCCCTCAGGAAATCAGACTTAAGGTGCCTGAGGAACCTTTTTGTGTAACCTCTCTGTCTCAGTGCAGTAAATAGGGTTGTGGTGGCTTCCCTAAAGTCCTCTCCGTTTGTGCATATGCGGTGAAAACGTGTCAGTTGTGACTTCACCAGCCCCCGAAAGGTATGTTTTGGATGGTGGCTGTTTATGTGCAGGAGTGTGTGTGTGTCTGTTTCTTTAAAGAATACCTTTGTTGCTAGCTTGTGGCTGTTATTCTCCTGTTGTAATTTAAATACTGTGGTGTCCAGGAAATCCACACTTTCTCTATGTGTTGTAACTTTAAGTTTAATAGATTGGTGGTGACTGTTGAGAATACCTACAAATTCTTGCAATTCTGTTTCTGTGTGAGTCCAGACTCCCCATATGTCATCCAGGTTAGGGTTAGGGTTAGGGTTAGGGTTAGGGTTAGGGTTAGGGTTAGGGTTAGGGTTAGGGTTAGGGTTAGGGTTAGGGTTAGGGTTAGGGTTAGGGTTAGGGTTAGGGTTAGGGTTAGGGTTAGGGTTAGGGTTAGGGTTAGGGTTAGGGTTAGGGTTAGGGTTAGGGTTAGGGTTAGGGTTAGGGTTAGGGTTAGGGTTAGGGTTAGGGTTAGGGTTAGGGTTAGGGTTAGGGTTAGGGTTAGGGTTAGGGTTAGGGTTAGGGTTAGGGTTAGGGTTAGGGTTAGGGTTAGGGTTAGGGTTAGGGTTAGGGTTAGGGTTAGGGTTAGGGTTAGGGTTAGGGTTAGGGTTAGGGTTAGGGTTAGGGTTAGGGTTAGGGTTAGGGTTAGGGTTAGGGTTAGGGTTAGGGTTAGGGTTAGGGTTAGGGTTAGGGTTAGGGTTAGGGTTAGGGTTAGGGTTAGGGTTAGGGTTAGGGTTAGGGTTAGGGTTAGGGTTAGGGTTAGGGTTAGGGTTAGGGTTAGGGTTAGGGTTAGGGTTAGGGTTAGGGTTAGGGTTAGGGTTAGGGTTAGGGTTAGGGTTAGGGTTAGGGTTAGGGTTAGGGTTAGGGTTAGGGTTAGGGTTAGGGTTAGGGTTAGGGTTAGGGTTAGGGTTAGGGTTAGGGTTAGGGTTAGGGTTAGGGTTAGGGTTAGGGTTAGGGTTAGGGTTAGGGTTAGGGTTAGGGTTAGGGTTAGGGTTAGGGTTAGGGTTAGGGTTAGGGTTAGGGTTAGGGTTAGGGTTAGGGTTAGGGTTAGGGTTAGGGTTAGGGTTAGGGTTAGGGTTAGGGTTAGGGTTAGGGTTAGGGTTAGGGTTAGGGTTAGGGTTAGGGTTAGGGTTAGGGTTAGGGTTAGGGTTAGGGTTAGGGTTAGGGTTAGGGTTAGGGTTAGGGTTAGGGTTAGGGTTAGGGTTAGGGTTAGGGTTAGGGTTAGGGTTAGGGTTAGGGTTAGGGTTAGGGTTAGGGTTAGGGTTAGGGTTAGGGTTAGGGTTAGGGTTAGGGTTAGGGTTAGGGTTAGGGTTAGGGTTAGGGTTAGGGTTAGGGTTAGGGTTAGGGTTAGGGTTAGGGTTAGGGTTAGGGTTAGGGTTAGGGTTAGGGTTAGGGTTAGGGTTAGGGTTAGGGTTAGGGTTAGGGTTAGGGTTAGGGTTAGGGTTAGGGTTAGGGTTAGGGTTAGGGTTAGGGTTAGGGTTAGGGTTAGGGTTAGGGTTAGGGTTAGGGTTAGGGTTAGGGTTAGGGTTAGGGTTAGGGTTAGGGTTAGGGTTAGGGTTAGGGTTAGGGTTAGGGTTAGGGTTAGGGTTAGGGTTAGGGTTAGGGTTAGGGTTAGGGTTAGGGTTAGGGTTAGGGTTAGGGTTAGGGTTAGGGTTAGGGTTAGGGTTAGGGTTAGGGTTAGGGTTAGGGTTAGGGTTAGGGTTAGGGTTAGGGTTAGGGTTAGGGTTAGGGTTAGGGTTAGGGTTAGGGTTAGGGTTAGGGTTAGGGTTAGGGTTAGGGTTAGGGTTAGGGTTAGGGTTAGGGTTAGGGTTAGGGTTAGGGTTAGGGTTAGGGTTAGGGTTAGGGTTAGGGTTAGGGTTAGGGTTAGGGTTAGGGTTAGGGTTAGGGTTAGGGTTAGGGTTAGGGTTAGGGTTAGGGTTAGGGTTAGGGTTAGGGTTAGGGTTAGGGTTAGGGTTAGGGTTAGGGTTAGGGTTAGGGTTAGGGTTAGGGTTAGGGTTAGGGTTAGGGTTAGGGTTAGGGTTAGGGTTAGGGTTAGGGTTAGGGTTAGGGTTAGGGTTAGGGTTAGGGTTAGGGTTAGGGTTAGGGTTAGGGTTAGGGTTAGGGTTAGGGTTAGGGTTAGGGTTAGGGTTAGGGTTAGGGTTAGGGTTAGGGTTAGGGTTAGGGTTAGGGTTAGGGTTAGGGTTAGGGTTAGGGTTAGGGTTAGGGTTAGGGTTAGGGTTAGGGTTAGGGTTAGGGTTAGGGTTAGGGTTAGGGTTAGGGTTAGGGTTAGGGTTAGGGTTAGGGTTAGGGTTAGGGTTAGGGTTAGGGTTAGGGTTAGGGTTAGGGTTAGGGTTAGGGTTAGGGTTAGGGTTAGGGTTAGGGTTAGGGTTAGGGTTAGGGTTAGGGTTAGGGTTAGGGTTAGGGTTAGGGTTAGGGTTAGGGTTAGGGTTAGGGTTAGGGTTAGGGTTAGGGTTAGGGTTAGGGTTAGGGTTAGGGTTAGGGTTAGGGTTAGGGTTAGGGTTAGGGTTAGGGTTAGGGTTAGGGTTAGGGTTAGGGTTAGGGTTAGGGTTAGGGTTAGGGTTAGGGTTAGGGTTAGGGTTAGGGTTAGGGTTAGGGTTAGGGTTAGGGTTAGGGTTAGGGTTAGGGTTAGGGTTAGGGTTAGGGTTAGGGTTAGGGTTAGGGTTAGGGTTAGGGTTAGGGTTAGGGTTAGGGTTAGGGTTAGGGTTAGGGTTAGGGTTAGGGTTAGGGTTAGGGTTAGGGTTAGGGTTAGGGTTAGGGTTAGGGTTAGGGTTAGGGTTAGGGTTAGGGTTAGGGTTAGGGTTAGGGTTAGGGTTAGGGTTAGGGTTAGGGTTAGGGTTAGGGTTAGGGTTAGGGTTAGGGTTAGGGTTAGGGTTAGGGTTAGGGTTAGGGTTAGGGTTAGGGTTAGGGTTAGGGTTAGGGTTAGGGTTAGGGTTAGGGTTAGGGTTAGGGTTAGGGTTAGGGTTAGGGTTAGGGTTAGGGTTAGGGTTAGGGTTAGGGTTAGGGTTAGGGTTAGGGTTAGGGTTAGGGTTAGGGTTAGGGTTAGGGTTAGGGTTAGGGTTAGGGTTAGGGTTAGGGTTAGGGTTAGGGTTAGGGTTAGGGTTAGGGTTAGGGTTAGGGTTAGGGTTAGGGTTAGGGTTAGGGTTAGGGTTAGGGTTAGGGTTAGGGTTAGGGTTAGGGTTAGGGTTAGGGTTAGGGTTAGGGTTAGGGTTAGGGTTAGGGTTAGGGTTAGGGTTAGGGTTAGGGTTAGGGTTAGGGTTAGGGTTAGGGTTAGGGTTAGGGTTAGGGTTAGGGTTAGGGTTAGGGTTAGGGTTAGGGTTAGGGTTAGGGTTAGGGTTAGGGTTAGGGTTAGGGTTAGGGTTAGGGTTAGGGTTAGGGTTAGGGTTAGGGTTAGGGTTAGGGTTAGGGTTAGGGTTAGGGTTAGGGTTAGGGTTAGGGTTAGGGTTAGGGTTAGGGTTAGGGTTAGGGTTAGGGTTAGGGTTAGGGTTAGGGTTAGGGTTAGGGTTAGGGTTAGGGTTAGGGTTAGGGTTAGGGTTAGGGTTAGGGTTAGGGTTAGGGTTAGGGTTAGGGTTAGGGTTAGGGTTAGGGTTAGGGTTAGGGTTAGGGTTAGGGTTAGGGTTAGGGTTAGGGTTAGGGTTAGGGTTAGGGTTAGGGTTAGGGTTAGGGTTAGGGTTAGGGTTAGGGTTAGGGTTAGGGTTAGGGTTAGGGTTAGGGTTAGGGTTAGGGTTAGGGTTAGGGTTAGGGTTAGGGTTAGGGTTAGGGTTAGGGTTAGGGTTAGGGTTAGGGTTAGGGTTAGGGTTAGGGTTAGGGTTAGGGTTAGGGTTAGGGTTAGGGTTAGGGTTAGGGTTAGGGTTAGGGTTAGGGTTAGGGTTAGGGTTAGGGTTAGGGTTAGGGTTAGGGTTAGGGTTAGGGTTAGGGTTAGGGTTAGGGTTAGGGTTAGGGTTAGGGTTAGGGTTAGGGTTAGGGTTAGGGTTAGGGTTAGGGTTAGGGTTAGGGTTAGGGTTAGGGTTAGGGTTAGGGTTAGGGTTAGGGTTAGGGTTAGGGTTAGGGTTAGGGTTAGGGTTAGGGTTAGGGTTAGGGTTAGGGTTAGGGTTAGGGTTAGGGTTAGGGTTAGGGTTAGGGTTAGGGTTAGGGTTAGGGTTAGGGTTAGGGTTAGGGTTAGGGTTAGGGTTAGGGTTAGGGTTAGGGTTAGGGTTAGGGTTAGGGTTAGGGTTAGGGTTAGGGTTAGGGTTAGGGTTAGGGTTAGGGTTAGGGTTAGGGTTAGGGTTAGGGTTAGGGTTAGGGTTAGGGTTAGGGTTAGGGTTAGGGTTAGGGTTAGGGTTAGGGTTAGGGTTAGGGTTAGGGTTAGGGTTAGGGTTAGGGTTAGGGTTAGGGTTAGGGTTAGGGTTAGGGTTAGGGTTAGGGTTAGGGTTAGGGTTAGGGTTAGGGTTAGGGTTAGGGTTAGGGTTAGGGTTAGGGTTAGGGTTAGGGTTAGGGTTAGGGTTAGGGTTAGGGTTAGGGTTAGGGTTAGGGTTAGGGTTAGGGTTAGGGTTAGGGTTAGGGTTAGGGTTAGGGTTAGGGTTAGGGTTAGGGTTAGGGTTAGGGTTAGGGTTAGGGTTAGGGTTAGGGTTAGGGTTAGGGTTAGGGTTAGGGTTAGGGTTAGGGTTAGGGTTAGGGTTAGGGTTAGGGTTAGGGTTAGGGTTAGGGTTAGGGTTAGGGTTAGGGTTAGGGTTAGGGTTAGGGTTAGGGTTAGGGTTAGGGTTAGGGTTAGGGTTAGGGTTAGGGTTAGGGTTAGGGTTAGGGTTAGGGTTAGGGTTAGGGTTAGGGTTAGGGTTAGGGTTAGGGTTAGGGTTAGGGTTAGGGTTAGGGTTAGGGTTAGGGTTAGGGTTAGGGTTAGGGTTAGGGTTAGGGTTAGGGTTAGGGTTAGGGTTAGGGTTAGGGTTAGGGTTAGGGTTAGGGTTAGGGTTAGGGTTAGGGTTAGGGTTAGGGTTAGGGTTAGGGTTAGGGTTAGGGTTAGGGTTAGGGTTAGGGTTAGGGTTAGGGTTAGGGTTAGGGTTAGGGTTAGGGTTAGGGTTAGGGTTAGGGTTAGGGTTAGGGTTAGGGTTAGGGTTAGGGTTAGGGTTAGGGTTAGGGTTAGGGTTAGGGTTAGGGTTAGGGTTAGGGTTAGGGTTAGGGTTAGGGTTAGGGTTAGGGTTAGGGTTAGGGTTAGGGTTAGGGTTAGGGTTAGGGTTAGGGTTAGGGTTAGGGTTAGGGTTAGGGTTAGGGTTAGGGTTAGGGTTAGGGTTAGGGTTAGGGTTAGGGTTAGGGTTAGGGTTAGGGTTAGGGTTAGGGTTAGGGTTAGGGTTAGGGTTAGGGTTAGGGTTAGGGTTAGGGTTAGGGTTAGGGTTAGGGTTAGGGTTAGGGTTAGGGTTAGGGTTAGGGTTAGGGTTAGGGTTAGGGTTAGGGTTAGGGTTAGGGTTAGGGTTAGGGTTAGGGTTAGGGTTAGGGTTAGGGTTAGGGTTAGGGTTAGGGTTAGGGTTAGGGTTAGGGTTAGGGTTAGGGTTAGGGTTAGGGTTAGGGTTAGGGTTAGGGTTAGGGTTAGGGTTAGGGTTAGGGTTAGGGTTAGGGTTAGGGTTAGGGTTAGGGTTAGGGTTAGGGTTAGGGTTAGGGTTAGGGTTAGGGTTAGGGTTAGGGTTAGGGTTAGGGTTAGGGTTAGGGTTAGGGTTAGGGTTAGGGTTAGGGTTAGGGTTAGGGTTAGGGTTAGGGTTAGGGTTAGGGTTAGGGTTAGGGTTAGGGTTAGGGTTAGGGTTAGGGTTAGGGTTAGGGTTAGGGTTAGGGTTAGGGTTAGGGTTAGGGTTAGGGTTAGGGTTAGGGTTAGGGTTAGGGTTAGGGTTAGGGTTAGGGTTAGGGTTAGGGTTAGGGTTAGGGTTAGGGTTAGGGTTAGGGTTAGGGTTAGGGTTAGGGTTAGGGTTAGGGTTAGGGTTAGGGTTAGGGTTAGGGTTAGGGTTAGGGTTAGGGTTAGGGTTAGGGTTAGGGTTAGGGTTAGGGTTAGGGTTAGGGTTAGGGTTAGGGTTAGGGTTAGGGTTAGGGTTAGGGTTAGGGTTAGGGTTAGGGTTAGGGTTAGGGTTAGGGTTAGGGTTAGGGTTAGGGTTAGGGTTAGGGTTAGGGTTAGGGTTAGGGTTAGGGTTAGGGTTAGGGTTAGGGTTAGGGTTAGGGTTAGGGTTAGGGTTAGGGTTAGGGTTAGGGTTAGGGTTAGGGTTAGGGTTAGGGTTAGGGTTAGGGTTAGGGTTAGGGTTAGGGTTAGGGTTAGGGTTAGGGTTAGGGTTAGGGTTAGGGTTAGGGTTAGGGTTAGGGTTAGGGTTAGGGTTAGGGTTAGGGTTAGGGTTAGGGTTAGGGTTAGGGTTAGGGTTAGGGTTAGGGTTAGGGTTAGGGTTAGGGTTAGGGTTAGGGTTAGGGTTAGGGTTAGGGTTAGGGTTAGGGTTAGGGTTAGGGTTAGGGTTAGGGTTAGGGTTAGGGTTAGGGTTAGGGTTAGGGTTAGGGTTAGGGTTAGGGTTAGGGTTAGGGTTAGGGTTAGGGTTAGGGTTAGGGTTAGGGTTAGGGTTAGGGTTAGGGTTAGGGTTAGGGTTAGGGTTAGGGTTAGGGTTAGGGTTAGGGTTAGGGTTAGGGTTAGGGTTAGGGTTAGGGTTAGGGTTAGGGTTAGGGTTAGGGTTAGGGTTAGGGTTAGGGTTAGGGTTAGGGTTAGGGTTAGGGTTAGGGTTAGGGTTAGGGTTAGGGTTAGGGTTAGGGTTAGGGTTAGGGTTAGGGTTAGGGTTAGGGTTAGGGTTAGGGTTAGGGTTAGGGTTAGGGTTAGGGTTAGGGTTAGGGTTAGGGTTAGGGTTAGGGTTAGGGTTAGGGTTAGGGTTAGGGTTAGGGTTAGGGTTAGGGTTAGGGTTAGGGTTAGGGTTAGGGTTAGGGTTAGGGTTAGGGTTAGGGTTAGGGTTAGGGTTAGGGTTAGGGTTAGGGTTAGGGTTAGGGTTAGGGTTAGGGTTAGGGTTAGGGTTAGGGTTAGGGTTAGGGTTAGGGTTAGGGTTAGGGTTAGGGTTAGGGTTAGGGTTAGGGTTAGGGTTAGGGTTAGGGTTAGGGTTAGGGTTAGGGTTAGGGTTAGGGTTAGGGTTAGGGTTAGGGTTAGGGTTAGGGT
>NW_027139660.1:120000-121239 GCF_035084215.1 Heptranchias perlo
GTTAAAGTTAAAGTTAAAGTAAGTTAAAGTTAAAGTTAAAGTTAAAGTTAAAGTTAAAGTTAAAGTTCAAGTTAAAGTTAAAGTTAAAGTTAACGTTAAAGTTAAAGTTAAAGTTAAAGTTAAAGTTAAAGTTAAAGTTAAAGTTAAAGTTAAAGTTAAAGTTAAGTTAAAGTTAAAGTTAAAGTTAAAGTTAAAGTTAAAGTTAAAGTTAAAGTTAAAGTTAAAGTTAAAGTTAAAGTTAAAGTTAAAGTTAAAGTTAAAGTTAAAGTTAAAGTTAAAGTTAAAGTTAAAGTTACAGTTAAAGTTAAAGTTAAAGTTAAAGTTAAAGTTAAAGTTAAAGTTAAAGTTAAAGTTAAAGTTCAAGTTAAAGTTAAAGTTAAAGTTAAAGTTAAAGTTAAAGTTAAAGTTAAAGTTAAAGTTAAAGTTAAAGTTAAAGTTAAAGTTAAAGTTAAAGTTAAGTTAAAGTTAAAGTTAAAGTTAAAGTTAAAGTTAAAGTTAACGTTAAAGTTACAGTTAAAGTTAAAGTTAAGTTAAAGTTAAAGTTAAAGTTAAAACAAGTTAAAGTTAAAGTTAAAGTTAAAGTTAAAGTAAAGTTAAAGTTAAAGTTAAAGTTAAAGTTAAAGTTAAAGTTAAAGTTAAAGTTAAAGTAAGTTAAAGTTAAAGTTAAAGTTAAAGTTAAAGTTAAAGTTAAAGTTAAAAGTTAAAGTTAAAGTTAAAGTTAAAGTTAAAGTTAAAGTAAAGTTAAGTTAAAGTTAAAGTTAAAGTTAAAGTTCAAGTTAAAGTTAAAGTTAAAGTTAAAGTTAAAGTTAAAGTTAAAGTTAAAGTTAAAGTTAAAGTTAAAGTTAAAGTTAAAGTTAAAGTTAAAGTTAAGTTAAAGTTAAAGTTAAAGTTAAAGTTAAAGTTAAAGTTAAAGTTAAAGTTAAAGTTAAAGTTAAAGTTAAAGTTAAAGTTAAAGTTAAAGTTAACGTTAAAGTTAAAGTTAAAGTTAAAGTTAAAGTTAAAGTTAAAGTTAAAGTTAAAGTTAAAGTTAAAGTTAAAGTTAAAGTTAAAGTTAAAGTTAAAGTTAAAGTTAAAGTTAAAGTTAAAGTTAAAGTTAAAGTTAAAAGTTAAAGTTAAAGTTAAAGTTAAAGTTAAAGTTAAGTTAAAGTTAAAGTTAAAGTTAAAGTTAAAGTTAAAGTTAAAGTTAAAGTTAAAGTTAAAGTTAAAGTTAAAGTTAAAGTTAAAGTTAAAGTTAAAGTT
>NW_027139661.1:0-63994 GCF_035084215.1 Heptranchias perlo
TGTGAGCGCGGTGTAAAAGGAGAGTCCGAGAGGTGAGCACGGTGTAAAAGGAGAGTCCGAGAGGTGAGCGCAGTGTAAAAGGAGAGTCCGAGAGGTGAGCGCGGTGTAAAAGGAGAGTCCGAGAGGTGAGCGCGGTGTAAAAGGAGAGTCCGAGAGGTGAGCTCAGTGTAAAAGGAGAGTCCGAGAGGTGAGCACAGTGTAAAAGGAGAGTCCGAGAGGTGAGCGCGGTGTAAAAGGAGAGTCCGAGAGGTGAGCACGGTGTAAAAGGAGAGTCCGAGAGGTGAGCGCAGTGTAAAAGGAGAGTCCGAGAGGTGAGCGCTGTGTAAAAGGAGAGTCCGAGAGGTGAGCGCGGTGTAAAAGGAGAGTCCGAGAGGTGAGCGCAGTGTAAAAGGAGAGTCCGAGAGGTGAGCGCAGTGTAAAAGGAGAGTCCGAGAGGTGAGCTCGGTGTAAAAGGAGAGTCCGAGAGGTGAGCTCAGTGTAAAAGGAGAGTCCGAGAGGTGAGCGGGGTGTAAAAGGAGAGTCCGAGAGGTGAGCTCGGTGTAAAAGGAGAGTCCGAGAGGTGAGCACGGTGTAAAAGGAGAGTCCGAGAGGTGAGCGCAGTGTAAAAGGAGAGTCCGAGAGGTGAGCGCAGTGTAAAAGGAGAGTCCGAGAGGTGAGCGCGGTGTAAAAGGAGAGTCCGAGAGGTGAGCACGGTGTAAAAGGAGAGTCCGAGAGGTGAGCGCGGTGTAAAAGGAGAGTCCGAGAGGGGAGCGCAGTGTAAAAGGAGAGTCCGAGAGGTGAGCGCGGTGTAAAAGGAGAGTCCGAGAGGTGAGCACAGTGTAAAAGGAGAGTCCGAGAGGTGAGCGCAGTGTAAAAGGAGAGTCCGAGAGGTGAGCGCGGTGTAAAAGGAGAGTCCGAGAGGTGAGCGCGGTGTAAAAGGAGAGTCCGAGAGGTGAGCTCGGTGTAAAAGGAGAGTCCGAGAGGTGAGCACAGTGTAAAAGGAGAGTCCGAGAGGTGAGCGCGGTGTAAAAGGAGAGTCCGAGAGGTGAGCACGGTGTAAAAGGAGAGTCCGAGAGGTGAGCGCAGTGTAAAAGGAGAGTCCGAGAGGTGAGCGCTGTGTAAAAGGAGAGTCCGAGAGGTGAGCGCGGTGTAAAAGGAGAGTCCGAGAGGTGAGCGCAGTGTAAAAGGAGAGTCCGAGAGGTGAGCGCAGTGTAAAAGGAGAGTCCGAGAGGTGAGCTCGGTGTAAAAGGAGAGTCCGAGAGGTGAGCTCAGTGTAAAAGGAGAGTCCGAGAGGTGAGCGGGGTGTAAAAGGAGAGTCCGAGAGGTGAGCTCGGTGTAAAAGGAGAGTCCGAGAGGTGAGCACGGTGTAAAAGGAGAGTCCGAGAGGTGAGCGCAGTGTAAAAGGAGAGTCCGAGAGGTGAGCGCAGTGTAAAAGGAGAGTCCGAGAGGTGAGCGCGGTGTAAAAGGAGAGTCCGAGAGGTGAGCACGGTGTAAAAGGAGAGTCCGAGAGGTGAGCGCGGTGTAAAAGGAGAGTCCGAGAGGGGAGCGCAGTGTAAAAGGAGAGTCCGAGAGGTGAGCGCAGTGTAAAAGGAGAGTCCGAGAGGTGAGCACGGTGTTAAAGGAGAGTCCGAGAGGTGAGCACGGTGTAAAAGGAGAGTCCGAGAGGTGAGCTCAGTGTAAAAGAAGAGTCCGAGAGGTGAGCACGGTGTAAAAGGAGAGTCCGAGAGTGAGAGGAGAGTCCGAGAGGTGAGCGCGGTGTAAAAGGAGAGTCCGAGAGGTGAGCACAGTGTAAAAGGAGAGTCCGAGAGGTGAGCGCGGTGTAAAAGGAGAGTCCGAGAGGTGAGCGCAGTGTAAAAGGAGAGTCCGAGAGGTGAGCACGGTGTAAAAGGAGAGTCCGAGAGGTGAGCGCGGTGTAAAAGGAGAGTCCGAGAGGTGAGCGCAGTGTAAAAGGAGAGTCCGAGAGGTGAGCTCAGTGTAAAAGGAGAGTCCGAGAGGTGAGCACAGTGTAAAAGGAGAGTCCGAGAGGTGAGCACGGTGTAAAAGGAGAGTCCGAGAGGTGAGCACGGTGTAAAAGGAGAGTCCGAGAGGTGAGCGCAGTGTAAAAGGAGAGTCCGAGAGGTGAGCGCGGTGTAAAAGGAGAGTCCGAGAGGTGAGCGCAGTGTAAAAGGAGAGTCCGAGAGGTGAGCGCAGTGTAAAAGGAGAGTCCGAGAGGTGAGCTCAGTGTAAAAGGAGAGTCGGAGAGGTGAGCACAGTGTAAAAGGAGAGTCCGAGAGGTGAGCTCGGTGTAAAAGGAGAGTCCGAGAGGTGAGCACAGAGTAAAAGGAGAGTCCGAGAGGTGAGCACGGTGTAAAAGGAGAGTCCGAGAGGTGAGCGCAGTGTAAAAGGAGAGTCCGAGAGGTGAGCACGGTGTAAAAGGAGAGTCCGAGAGGTGAGCACGGTGTAAAAGGAGAGTCCGAGAGGTGAGCGCGGTGTAAAAGGAGAGTCCGAGAGGTGAGCGCAGAGTAAAAGGAGAGTCCGAGAGGTGAGCGCAGAGTAAAAGGAGAGTCCGAGAGGTGAGCACAGTGTAAAAGGAGAGTCCGAGAGGTGAGCGCAGTGTAAAAGGAGAGTCCGAGAGGTGAGCGCGGTGTAAAAGGAGAGTCCGAGAGGTGAGCGCAGTGCAAAAGGAGAGTCCGAGAGGTGAGCGCGGTGTAAAAGGAGAGTCCGAGAGGTGAGCACGGTGTAAAAGGAGAGTCCGAGAGGTGAGCGCGGTGTAAAAGGAGAGTCCGAGAGGTGAGCGCGGTGTAAAAGGAGAGTCCGAGAGGTGAGCACGGTGTAAAAGGAGAGTCCGAGAGGTGAGCACAGTGTGAAAGGAGAGTCCGAGAGGTGAGCGCAGTGTAAAAGGAGAGTCCGAGAGGTGAGCACAGGGTAAAAGGAGAGTCCGAGAGGTGAGCACAGGGTAAAAGGAGAGTCCGAGAGGTGAGCACAGTGTAAAAGGAGAGTCCGAGAGGTGAGCACAGGGTAAAAGGAGAGTCCGAGAGGTGAGCGCGGTGTAAAAGGAGAGTCCGAGAGGTGAGCACGGTGTAAAAGGAGAGTCCGAGAGGTGAGCGCGGTGTAAAAGGAGAGTCCGAGAGGTGAGCACAGGGTAAAAGGAGAGTCCGAGAGGTGAGCGCAGTGTAAAAGGAGAGTCCGAGAGGTGAGCACAGTGTAAAAGGAGAGTCCGAGAGGTGAGCGCGGTGTAAAAGGAGAGTCCGAGAGGTGAGCGCGGTGTAAAAGGAGAGTCGGAGAGGTGAGCGCGGTGTAAAAGGAGAGTCCGAGAGGTGAGCACGGTGTAAAAGGAGAGTCCGAGACGTGAGCGCGGTGTAAAAGGAGAGTCTGAGAGGTGAGCGCGGTGTAAAAGGAGAGTCCGAGAGGTGAGCGCGGTGTAAAAGGAGAGTCCGAGAGGTGAGCACAGTGTAAAAGGAGAGTCCGAGAGGTGAGCTCGGTGTAAAAGGAGAGTCCGAGAGGTGAGCACGGTGTAAAAGGAGAGTCCGAGAGGTGAGCACGGTGTAAAAGGAGAGTCCGAGAGGTGAGCGCGGTGTAAAAGGAGAGTCCGAGAGGTGAGCGCGGTGTAAAAGGAGAGTCCGAGAGGTGAGCGCGGTGTAAAAGGAGAGTCCGAGAGGTGAGCGCGGTGTAAAAGGAGAGTCCGAGAGTGAGAGGAGAGTCCGAGAGGTGAGCGCGGTGTAAAAGGAGAGTCCGAGAGGTGAGCGCGGTGTAAAAGGAGAGTCCGAGAGGTGAGCGCGGTGTAAAAGGAGAGTCCGAGAGGTGAGCGCGGTGTAAAAGGAGAGTCCGAGTGGTGAGCACGGTGTACAAGGAGAGTCCGAGAGGTGAGCGCGGTGTAAAAGGAGAGTCCGAGAGGTGAGCGCAGAGTAAAAGGAGAGTCCGAGAGGTGAGCACGGTGTAAAAGGAGAGTCCGAGAGTGAGAGGAGAGTCCGAGAGGTGAGCGCGGTGTAAAAGGAGAGTCCGAGAGGTGAGCACGGTGTAAAAGGAGAGTCCGAGAGGTGAGCACGGTGTAAAAGGAGAGTCCGAGAGGTGAGCACGGTGTAAAAGGAGAGTCCGAGAGGTGAGCACAGTGTAAAAGGAGAGTCCGAGAGGTGAGCGCGGTGTAAAAGGAGAGTCCGAGAGGTGAGCGCAGTGTAAAAGGAGAGTCCGAGAGGTGAGCACAGTGTAAAAGGAGAGTCCGAGAGGTGAGCACGGTGTAAAAGGAGAGTCCGAGAGGTAAGCGCGGTGTAAAAGGAGAGTCCGAGAGGTGAGCACAGTGTAAAAGGAGAGTCCGAGAGGTGAGCGCAGTGTAAAAGGAGAGTCCGAGAGGTGAGCACAGTGTAAAAGGAGAGTCAGAGAGGTGAGCACGGTGTAAAAGGAGAGTCCGAGAGGTGAGCACGGTGTAAAAGGAGAGTCCGAGAGGTGAGCTCAGTGTAAAAGGAGAGTCCGAGAGGTGAGCGCGGTGTAAAAGGAGAGTCCGAGAGGTGAGCGCGGTGTAAAAGGAGAGTCCGAGAGGTGAGCTCGGTGTAAAAGGAGAGTCCGAGAGGTGAGCGCGGTGCAAAAGGAGAGTCCGAGAGGTGAGCGCAGTGTAAAAGGAGAGTCCGAGAGGTGAGCGCAGTGTAAAAGGAGAGTCCGAGAGGTGAGCTCGGTGTAAAAGGACAGTCCGAGAGGTGAGCGCAGTGTAAAAGGAGAGTCCGAGAGGTGAGCGCAGTGTAAAAGGAGAGTCCGAGAGGTGAGCACGGTGTAAAAGGAGAGTCCGAGAGGTGAGCGCGGGGTAAAAGGAGAGTCCGAGAGGTGAGCACGGTGTAAAAGGAGAGTCCGAGAGGTGAGCGCGGGGTAAAAGGAGAGTCCGAGAGGTGAGCTCAGTGTAAAAGGAGAGTCCGAGAGGTGAGCACAGTGTAAAAGGAGAGTCCGAGAGGCGAGCACAGTGTAAAAGGAGAGTCTGAGAGGTGAGCGCAGTGTAAAAGGAGAGTCTGAGAGGTGAGCGCAGTGTAAAAGGAGAGTCCGAGAGGTGAGCACGGTGTAAAAGGAGAGTCCGAGAGGTGAGCGCAGTGTAAAAGGAGAGTCCGAGAGGTGAGCGCTGTGTAAAAGGAGAGTCCGAGAGGTGAGCACAGTGTAAAAGGAGAGTCCGAGAGGTGAGCTCAGTGTAAAAGGAGAGTCCGAGAGGTGAGCACGGTGTAAAAGGAGAGTCCGAGAGGTGAGCGCGGTGTAAAAGGAGAGTCAGAGAGGTGAGCGCGGTGCAAAAGGAGAGTCCGAGAGGTGAGCGCGGTGTAAAAGGAGAGTCCGAGAGGTGAGCACAGTGTAAAAGGAGAGTCCGAGAGGTGAGCACGGTGTAAAAGGAGAGTCCGAGAGGTGAGCGCGGTGTAAAAGGAGAGTCCGAGAGGTGAGCGCAGTGTAAAAGGAGAGTACGAGAGGTGGACACGGTGTAAAAGGAGAGTCCGAGAGGTGAGCGCGGGGTAAAAGGAGAGTCCGAGAGCTGAGCTCAGTGTAAAAGGAGAGTCCGAGAGGTGAGCACAGTGTAAAAGGAGAGTCCGAGAGGCGAGCACAGTGTAAAAGGAGAGTCCGAGAGGCGAGCACAGTGTAAAAGGAGAGTCCGAGAGGTGAGCGCAGTGTAAAAGGAGAGTCCGAGAGGTGAGCGCGGTGTAAAAGGAGAGTCCGAGAGGTGAGCACGGTGCAAAAGGAGAGTCCGAGAGGTGAGCGCGGTGTAAAAGGAGAGTCCGAGAGGTGAGCACGGTGTAAAAGGAGAGTCCGAGAGGTGAGCGCAGTGTAAAAGGAGAGTCCGAGAGGTGAGCGCAGTGTAAAAGGAGAGTCCGAGAGGTGAGCGCAGTGTAAAAGGAGAGTCCGAGAGGTGAGCTCGGTGTAAAAGGAGAGTCCGAGAGGTGAGCGCGGTGTAAAAGGAGAGTCCGAGAGGTGAGCGCAGTGTAAAAGGAGAGTCCGAGAGGTGAGCGCAGTGTAAAAGGAGAGTCCGAGAGGTGAGCTCGGTGTAAAAGGAGAGTCCGAGAGGTGAGCGCAGTGTAAAAGGAGAGTCCGAGAGGTGAGCGCAGTGTAAAAGGAGAGTCCGAGAGGTGAGCTCAGTGTAAAAGGAGAGTCCGAGAGGTGAGCGCAGTGTAAAAGGAGAGTCCGAGAGGTGAGCGCAGGGTAAAAGGAGAGTCCGAGAGGTGAGCGCAGTGTAAAAGGAGAGTCCGAGAGGTGAGCACGGTGTAAAAGGAGAGTCGGAGAGGTGAGCGCGGTGTAAAAGGAGAGTCCGAGAGGTGAGCTCAGTGTAAAAGGAGAGTCCGAGAGGTGAGCTCAGTGTAAAAGGAGAGTCCGAGAGGTGAGCGCAGTGTAAAAGGAGAGTCAGAGAGGTGAGCGCGGTGTAAAAGGAGAGTCCGAGAGGTGAGCGCAGTGTAAAAGGAGAGTCCGAGAGGTGAGCGCAGTGTAAAAGGAGAGTCCGAGAGGTGAGCGTAGTGTAAAAGGAGAGTCCGAGAGGTGAGCACGGTGTAAAAGGAGAGTCCGAGAGGTGAGCGCGGGGTAAAAGGAGAGTCCGAGAGGTGAGCTCAGTGGAAAAGGAGAGTCCGAGAGGTGAGCACAGTGTAAAAGGAGAGTCCGAGAGGCGAGCACAGTGTAAAAGGAGAGTCTGAGAGGTGAGCGCAGTGTAAAAGGAGAGTCCGAGAGGTGAGCGCAGTGTAAAAGGAGAGTCTGAGAGGTGAGCGCAGTGTAAAAGGAGAGTCCGAGAGGTGAGCTCAGTGTAAAAGGAGAGTCCGAGAGGTGAGCACGGTGTAAAAGGAGAGTCCGAGAGGTGAGCGCGGTGTAAAAGGAGAGTCAGAGAGGTGAGCGCGGTGTAAAAGGAGAGTCCGAGAGGTGAGCGCGGTGTAAAAGGAGAGTCCGAGAGGTGAGCACAGTGTAAAAGGAGAGTCCGAGAGGTGAGCACGGTGTAAAAGGAGAGTCCGAGAGGTGAGCGCGGTGTAAAAGGAGAGTCCGAGAGGTGAGCGCAGTGTAAAAGGAGAGTACGAGAGGTGGACACGGTGTAAAAGGAGAGTCCGAGAGGTGAGCGCGGGGTAAAAGGAGAGTCCGAGAGGTGAGCTCAGTGTAAAAGGAGAGTCCGAGAGGTGAGCACAGTGTAAAAGGAGAGTCCGAGAGGCGAGCACAGTGTAAAAGGAGAGTCCGAGAGGCGAGCACAGTGTAAAAGGAGAGTCCGAGAGGTGAGCGCGGTGTAAAAGGAGAGTCCGAGAGGTGAGCACGGTGCAAAAGGAGAGTCGGAGAGGTGAGCGCGGTGTAAAAGGAGAGTCCGAGAGGTGAGCACGGTGTAAAAGGAGAGTCCGAGAGGTGAGCGCTGTGTAAAAGGAGAGTCCGAGAGGTGAGCGCAGTGTAAAAGGAGAGTCCGAGAGGTGAGCGCAGTGTAAAAGGAGAGTCCGAGAGGTGAGCGCGGTGTAAAAGGAGAGTCCGAGAGGTGAGCGCGGTGTAAAAGGAGAGTCCGAGAGGTGAGCGCGGTGTAAAAGGAGAGTCCGAGAGGTGAGCGCGGTGTAAAAGGAGAGTCCGAGAGGTGAGCGCAGTGTAAAAGGAGAGTCCGAGAGGTGAGCACAGTGTAAAAGGAGAGTCCGAGAGGTGAGCACAGTGTAAAAGGAGAGTCCGAGAGGTGAGCAGAGTGTAAAAGGAGAGTCCGAGAGGTGAGCACGGTGTAAAAGGAGAGTCCGAGAGGTGAGCGCAGAGTAAAAGGAGAGTCCGAGAGGTGAGCGCAGGGTAAAAGGAGAGTCCGAGAGGTGAGCGCGGTGTAAAAGGAGAGTCCGAGAGGTGAGCGCAGAGTAAAAGGAGAGTCCGAGAGGTGAGCGCAGTGTAAAAGGAGAGTCCGAGAGGTGAGCGCAGTGTAAAAGGAGAGTCCGAGAGGTGAGCACGGTGTAAAAGGAGAGTCCGAGAGGTGAGCGCGGTGTAAAAGGAGAGTCCGAGAGGTGAGCACAGTGTAAAAGGAGAGTCCGAGAGGTGAGCGCAGTGTAAAAGGAGAGTCCGAGAGGTGAGCGCGGTGTAAAAGGAGAGTCCGAGAGGTGAGCGCGGTGTAAAAGGAGCGTCCGAGAGGTGAGCTCAGTGTAAAAGGAGAGTCCGAGAGGTGAGCACAGTGTAAAAGGAGAGTCCGAGAGGTGAGCGCGGTGTAAAAGGAGAGTCCGAGAGGTGAGCACGGTGTAAAAGGAGAGTCCGAGAGGTGAGCGCAGTGTAAAAGGAGAGTCCGAGAGGTGAGCGCTGTGTAAAAGGAGAGTCCGAGAGGTGAGCGCAGTGTAAAAGGAGAGTCCGAGAGGTGAGCGCGGTGTAAAAGGAGAGTCCGAGAGGTGAGCGCGGTGTAAAAGGAGAGTCCGAGAGGTGAGCACGGTGTAAAAGGAGAGTCCGAGAGGTGAGCGCGGTGTAAAAGGAGAGTCCGAGAGGTGAGCGCGGTGTAAAAGGAGAGTCCGAGAGGTGAGCTCAGTGTAAAAGGAGAGTCCGAGAGGTGAGCACAGTGTAAAAGGAGAGTCCGAGAGGTGAGCGCGGTGTAAAAGGAGAGTCCGAGAGGTGAGCACGGTGTAAAAGGAGAGTCCGAGAGGTGAGCGCAGTGTAAAAGGAGAGTCCGAGAGGTGAGCGCTGTGTAAAAGGAGAGTCCGAGAGGTGAGCGCGGTGTAAAAGGAGAGTCCGAGAGGTGAGCGCAGTGTAAAAGGAGAGTCCGAGAGGTGAGCGCAGTGTAAAAGGAGAGTCCGAGAGGTGAGCTCGGTGTAAAAGGAGAGTCCGAGAGGTGAGCTCAGTGTAAAAGGAGAGTCCGAGAGGTGAGCGGGGTGTAAAAGGAGAGTCCGAGAGGTGAGCTCGGTGTAAAAGGAGAGTCCGAGAGGTGAGCACGGTGTAAAAGGAGAGTCCGAGAGGTGAGCGCAGTGTAAAAGGAGAGTCCGAGAGGTGAGCGCAGTGTAAAAGGAGAGTCCGAGAGGTGAGCGCGGTGTAAAAGGAGAGTCCGAGAGGTGAGCACGGTGTAAAAGGAGAGTCCGAGAGGTGAGCGCGGTGTAAAAGGAGAGTCCGAGAGGGGAGCGCAGTGTAAAAGGAGAGTCCGAGAGGTGAGCGCAGTGTAAAAGGAGAGTCCGAGAGGTGAGCGCGGTGTAAAAGGAGAGTCCGAGAGGTGAGCACGGTGTTAAAGGAGAGTCCGAGAGGTGAGCACGGTGTAAAAGGAGAGTCCGAGAGGTGAGCTCAGTGTAAAAGAAGAGTCCGAGAGGTGAGCACGGTGTAAAAGGAGAGTCCGAGAGTGAGAGGAGAGTCCGAGAGGTGAGCGCGGTGTAAAAGGAGAGTCCGAGAGGTGAGCACAGTGTAAAAGGAGAGTCCGAGAGGTGAGCGCGGTGTAAAAGGAGAGTCCGAGAGGTGAGCGCAGTGTAAAAGGAGAGTCCGAGAGGTGAGCACGGTGTAAAAGGAGAGTCCGAGAGGTGAGCGCGGTGTAAAAGGAGAGTCCGAGAGGTGAGCACAGTGTAAAAGGAGAGTCCGAGAGGTGAGCTCAGTGTAAAAGGAGAGTCCGAGAGGTGAGCACAGTGTAAAAGGAGAGTCCGAGAGGTGAGCACGGTGTAAAAGGAGAGTCCGAGAGGTGAGCACGGTGTAAAAGGAGAGTCCGAGAGGTGAGCGCAGTGTAAAAGGAGAGTCCGAGAGGTGAGCGCGGTGTAAAAGGAGAGTCCGAGAGGTGAGCGCAGTGTAAAAGGAGAGTCCGAGAGGTGAGCGCAGTGTAAAAGGAGAGTCCGAGAGGTGAGCTCAGTGTAAAAGGAGAGTCGGAGAGGTGAGCACAGTGTAAAAGGAGAGTCCGAGAGGTGAGCTCGGTGTAAAAGGAGAGTCCGAGAGGTGAGCACAGAGTAAAAGGAGAGTCCGAGAGGTGAGCACGGTGTAAAAGGAGAGTCCGAGAGGTGAGCGCAGTGTAAAAGGAGAGTCCGAGAGGTGAGCACGGTGTAAAAGGAGAGTCAGAGAGGTGAGCGCGGTGTAAAAGGAGAGTCCGAGAGGTGAGCGCAGTGTAAAAGGAGAGTCCGAGAGGTGAGCGCAGTGTAAAAGGAGAGTCCGAGAGGTGAGCGTAGTGTAAAAGGAGAGTCCGAGAGGTGAGCACGGTGTAAAAGGAGAGTCCGAGAGGTGAGCGCGGGGTAAAAGGAGAGTCCGAGAGGTGAGCTCAGTGTAAAAGGAGAGTCCGAGAGGTGAGCACAGTGTAAAAGGAGAGTCCGAGAGGCGAGCACAGTGTAAAAGGAGAGTCTGAGAGGTGAGCGCAGTGTAAAAGGAGAGTCCGAGAGGTGAGCGCAGTGTAAAAGGAGAGTCTGAGAGGTGAGCGCAGTGTAAAAGGAGAGTCCGAGAGGTGAGCGCAGTGTAAAAGGAGAGTCCGAGAGGTGAGCGCTGTGTAAAAGGAGAGTCCGAGAGGTGAGCACAGTGTAAAAGGAGAGTCCGAGAGGTGAGCTCAGTGTAAAAGGAGAGTCCGAGAGGTGAGCACGGTGTAAAAGGAGAGTCCGAGAGGTGAGCGCGGTGTAAAAGGAGAGTCAGAGAGGTGAGCGCGGTGTAAAAGGAGAGTCCGAGAGGTGAGCGCGGTGTAAAAGGAGAGTCCGAGAGGTGAGCACAGTGTAAAAGGAGAGTCCGAGAGGTGAGCACGGTGTAAAAGGAGAGTCCGAGAGGTGAGCGCGGTGTAAAAGGAGAGTCCGAGAGGTGAGCGCAGTGTAAAAGGAGAGTACGAGAGGTGGACACGGTGTAAAAGGAGAGTCCGAGAGGTGAGCGCGGGGTAAAAGGAGAGTCCGAGAGGTGAGCTCAGTGTAAAAGGAGAGTCCGAGAGGTGAGCACAGTGTAAAAGGAGAGTCCGAGAGGTGAGCGCGGTGTAAAAGGAGAGTCCGAGAGGTGAGCACGGTGTAAAAGGAGAGTCCGAGAGGTGAGCGCAGTGTAAAAGGAGAGTCCGAGAGGTGAGCGCTGTGTAAAAGGAGAGTCCGAGAGGTGAGCGCAGTGTAAAAGGAGAGTCCGAGAGGTGAGCGCGGTGTAAAAGGAGAGTCCGAGAGGTGAGCTCAGTGTAAAAGGAGAGTCCGAGAGGTGAGCACAGTGTAAAAGGAGAGTCCGAGAGGTGAGCGCGGTGTAAAAGGAGAGTCCGAGAGGTGAGCACGGTGTAAAAGGAGAGTCCGAGAGGTGAGCGCAGTGTAAAAGGAGAGTCCGAGAGGTGAGCGCTGTGTAAAAGGAGAGTCCGAGAGGTGAGCGCAGTGTAAAAGGAGAGTCCGAGAGGTGAGCGCGGTGTAAAAGGAGAGTCCGAGAGGTGAGCGCGGTGTAAAAGGAGAGTCCGAGAGGTGAGCACGGTGTAAAAGGAGAGTCCGAGAGGTGAGCGCGGTGTAAAAGGAGAGTCCGAGAGGTGAGCGCGGTGTAAAAGGAGAGTCCGAGAGGTGAGCTCAGTGTAAAAGGAGAGTCCGAGAGGTGAGCACAGTGTAAAAGGAGAGTCCGAGAGGTGAGCGCGGTGTAAAAGGAGAGTCCGAGAGGTGAGCACGGTGTAAAAGGAGAGTCCGAGAGGTGAGCGCAGTGTAAAAGGAGAGTCCGAGAGGTGAGCGCTGTGTAAAAGGAGAGTCCGAGAGGTGAGCGCGGTGTAAAAGGAGAGTCCGAGAGGTGAGCGCAGTGTAAAAGGAGAGTCCGAGAGGTGAGCGCAGTGTAAAAGGAGAGTCCGAGAGGTGAGCTCGGTGTAAAAGGAGAGTCCGAGAGGTGAGCTCAGTGTAAAAGGAGAGTCCGAGAGGTGAGCGGGGTGTAAAAGGAGAGTCCGAGAGGTGAGCTCGGTGTAAAAGGAGAGTCCGAGAGGTGAGCACGGTGTAAAAGGAGAGTCCGAGAGGTGAGCGCAGTGTAAAAGGAGAGTCCGAGAGGTGAGCGCAGTGTAAAAGGAGAGTCCGAGAGGTGAGCGCGGTGTAAAAGGAGAGTCCGAGAGGTGAGCACGGTGTAAAAGGAGAGTCCGAGAGGTGAGCGCGGTGTAAAAGGAGAGTCCGAGAGGGGAGCGCAGTGTAAAAGGAGAGTCCGAGAGGTGAGCGCAGTGTAAAAGGAGAGTCCGAGAGGTGAGCGCGGTGTAAAAGGAGAGTCCGAGAGGTGAGCACGGTGTTAAAGGAGAGTCCGAGAGGTGAGCACGGTGTAAAAGGAGAGTCCGAGAGGTGAGCTCAGTGTAAAAGAAGAGTCCGAGAGGTGAGCACGGTGTAAAAGGAGAGTCCGAGAGTGAGAGGAGAGTCCGAGAGGTGAGCGCGGTGTAAAAGGAGAGTCCGAGAGGTGAGCACAGTGTAAAAGGAGAGTCCGAGAGGTGAGCGCGGTGTAAAAGGAGAGTCCGAGAGGTGAGCGCAGTGTAAAAGGAGAGTCCGAGAGGTGAGCACGGTGTAAAAGGAGAGTCCGAGAGGTGAGCGCGGTGTAAAAGGAGAGTCCGAGAGGTGAGCACAGTGTAAAAGGAGAGTCCGAGAGGTGAGCTCAGTGTAAAAGGAGAGTCCGAGAGGTGAGCACAGTGTAAAAGGAGAGTCCGAGAGGTGAGCACGGTGTAAAAGGAGAGTCCGAGAGGTGAGCACGGTGTAAAAGGAGAGTCCGAGAGGTGAGCGCAGTGTAAAAGGAGAGTCCGAGAGGTGAGCGCGGTGTAAAAGGAGAGTCCGAGAGGTGAGCGCAGTGTAAAAGGAGAGTCCGAGAGGTGAGCGCAGTGTAAAAGGAGAGTCCGAGAGGTGAGCTCAGTGTAAAAGGAGAGTCGGAGAGGTGAGCACAGTGTAAAAGGAGAGTCCGAGAGGTGAGCTCGGTGTAAAAGGAGAGTCCGAGAGGTGAGCACAGAGTAAAAGGAGAGTCCGAGAGGTGAGCACGGTGTAAAAGGAGAGTCCGAGAGGTGAGCGCAGTGTAAAAGGAGAGTCCGAGAGGTGAGCACGGTGTAAAAGGAGAGTCAGAGAGGTGAGCGCGGTGTAAAAGGAGAGTCCGAGAGGTGAGCGCAGTGTAAAAGGAGAGTCCGAGAGGTGAGCGCAGTGTAAAAGGAGAGTCCGAGAGGTGAGCGTAGTGTAAAAGGAGAGTCCGAGAGGTGAGCACGGTGTAAAAGGAGAGTCCGAGAGGTGAGCGCGGGGTAAAAGGAGAGTCCGAGAGGTGAGCTCAGTGTAAAAGGAGAGTCCGAGAGGTGAGCACAGTGTAAAAGGAGAGTCCGAGAGGCGAGCACAGTGTAAAAGGAGAGTCTGAGAGGTGAGCGCAGTGTAAAAGGAGAGTCCGAGAGGTGAGCGCAGTGTAAAAGGAGAGTCTGAGAGGTGAGCGCAGTGTAAAAGGAGAGTCCGAGAGGTGAGCGCAGTGTAAAAGGAGAGTCCGAGAGGTGAGCGCTGTGTAAAAGGAGAGTCCGAGAGGTGAGCACAGTGTAAAAGGAGAGTCCGAGAGGTGAGCTCAGTGTAAAAGGAGAGTCCGAGAGGTGAGCACGGTGTAAAAGGAGAGTCCGAGAGGTGAGCGCGGTGTAAAAGGAGAGTCAGAGAGGTGAGCGCGGTGTAAAAGGAGAGTCCGAGAGGTGAGCGCGGTGTAAAAGGAGAGTCCGAGAGGTGAGCACAGTGTAAAAGGAGAGTCCGAGAGGTGAGCACGGTGTAAAAGGAGAGTCCGAGAGGTGAGCGCGGTGTAAAAGGAGAGTCCGAGAGGTGAGCGCAGTGTAAAAGGAGAGTACGAGAGGTGGACACGGTGTAAAAGGAGAGTCCGAGAGGTGAGCGCGGGGTAAAAGGAGAGTCCGAGAGGTGAGCTCAGTGTAAAAGGAGAGTCCGAGAGGTGAGCACAGTGTAAAAGGAGAGTCCGAGAGGCGAGCACAGTGTAAAAGGAGAGTCCGAGAGGCGAGCACAGTGTAAAAGGAGAGTCCGAGAGGTGAGCGCGGTGTAAAAGGAGAGTCCGAGAGGTGAGCACGGTGCAAAAGGAGAGTCCGAGAGGTGAGCGCGGTGTAAAAGGAGAGTCCGAGAGGTGAGCACGGTGTAAAAGGAGAGTCCGAGAGGTGAGCGCAGTGTAAAAGGAGAGTCCGAGAGGTGAGCGCAGTGTAAAAGGAGAGTCCGAGAGGTGAGCGCAGTGTAAAAGGAGAGTCCGAGAGGTGAGCTCGGTGTAAAAGGAGAGTCCGAGAGGTGAGCGCGGTGTAAAAGGAGAGTCCGAGAGGTGAGCGCAGTGTAAAAGGAGAGTCCGAGAGGTGAGCGCAGTGTAAAAGGAGAGTCCGAGAGGTGAGCTCGGTGTAAAAGGAGAGTCCGAGAGGTGAGCGCAGTGTAAAAGGAGAGTCCGAGAGGTGAGCGCAGTGTAAAAGGAGAGTCCGAGAGGTGAGCTCAGTGTAAAAGGAGAGTCCGAGAGGTGAGCGCAGTGTAAAAGGAGAGTCCGAGAGGTGAGCGCAGGGTAAAAGGAGAGTCCGAGAGGTGAGCGCGGTGTAAAAGGAGAGTCGGAGAGGTGAGCGCGGTGTAAAAGGAGAGTCCGAGAGGTGAGCTCAGTGTAAAAGGAGAGTCCGAGAGGTGAGCGCAGTGTAAAAGGAGAGTCAGAGAGGTGAGCGCGGTGTAAAAGGAGAGTCCGAGAGGTGAGCGCAGTGTAAAAGGAGAGTCCGAGAGGTGAGCGCAGTGTAAAAGGAGAGTCCGAGAGGTGAGCGTAGTGTAAAAGGAGAGTCCGAGAGGTGAGCACGGTGTAAAAGGAGAGTCCGAGAGGTGAGCGCGGGGTAAAAGGAGAGTCCGAGAGGTGAGCTCAGTGTAAAAGGAGAGTCCGAGAGGTGAGCACAGTGTAAAAGGAGAGTCCGAGAGGCGAGCACAGTGTAAAAGGAGAGTCTGAGAGGTGAGCGCAGTGTAAAAGGAGAGTCCGAGAGGTGAGCGCAGTGTAAAAGGAGAGTCTGAGAGGTGAGCGCAGTGTAAAAGGAGAGTCCGAGAGGTGAGCTCAGTGTAAAAGGAGAGTCCGAGAGGTGAGCACGGTGTAAAAGGAGAGTCCGAGAGGTGAGCGCGGTGTAAAAGGAGAGTCAGAGAGGTGAGCGCGGTGTAAAAGGAGAGTCCGAGAGGTGAGCGCGGTGTAAAAGGAGAGTCCGAGAGGTGAGCACAGTGTAAAAGGAGAGTCCGAGAGGTGAGCACGGTGTAAAAGGAGAGTCCGAGAGGTGAGCGCGGTGTAAAAGGAGAGTCCGAGAGGTGAGCGCAGTGTAAAAGGAGAGTACGAGAGGTGGACACGGTGTAAAAGGAGAGTCCGAGAGGTGAGCGCGGGGTAAAAGGAGAGTCCGAGAGGTGAGCTCAGTGTAAAAGGAGAGTCCGAGAGGTGAGCACAGTGTAAAAGGAGAGTCCGAGAGGTGAGCACGGTGTAAAAGGAGAGTCCGAGAGGTGAGCGCAGTGTAAAAGGAGAGTCCGAGAGGTGAGCGCGGTGTAAAAGGAGAGTCCGAGAGGTGAGCGCGGTGTAAAAGGAGAGTCCGAGAGGTGAGCTCAGTGTAAAAGGAGAGTCCGAGAGGTGAGCACAGTGTAAAAGGAGAGTCCGAGAGGTGAGCGCGGTGTAAAAGGAGAGTCCGAGAGGTGAGCACGGTGTAAAAGGAGAGTCCGAGAGGTGAGCGCAGTGTAAAAGGAGAGTCCGAGAGGTGAGCGCTGTGTAAAAGGAGAGTCCGAGAGGTGAGCGCGGTGTAAAAGGAGAGTCCGAGAGGTGAGCGCAGTGTAAAAGGAGAGTCCGAGAGGTGAGCGCAGTGTAAAAGGAGAGTCCGAGAGGTGAGCTCGGTGTAAAAGGAGAGTCCGAGAGGTGAGCTCAGTGTAAAAGGAGAGTCCGAGAGGTGAGCGGGGTGTAAAAGGAGAGTCCGAGAGGTGAGCTCGGTGTAAAAGGAGAGTCCGAGAGGTGAGCACGGTGTAAAAGGAGAGTCCGAGAGGTGAGCGCAGTGTAAAAGGAGAGTCCGAGAGGTGAGCGCAGTGTAAAAGGAGAGTCCGAGAGGTGAGCGCGGTGTAAAAGGAGAGTCCGAGAGGTGAGCACGGTGTAAAAGGAGAGTCCGAGAGGTGAGCGCGGTGTAAAAGGAGAGTCCGAGAGGGGAGCGCAGTGTAAAAGGAGAGTCCGAGAGGTGAGCGCAGTGTAAAAGGAGAGTCCGAGAGGTGAGCGCAGTGTAAAAGGAGAGTCCGAGAGGTGAGCACGGTGTTAAAGGAGAGTCCGAGAGGTGAGCACGGTGTAAAAGGAGAGTCCGAGAGGTGAGCTCAGTGTAAAAGAAGAGTCCGAGAGGTGAGCACGGTGTAAAAGGAGAGTCCGAGAGTGAGAGGAGAGTCCGAGAGGTGAGCGCGGTGTAAAAGGAGAGTCCGAGAGTGAGAGGAGAGTCCGAGAGGTGAGCGCGGTGTAAAAGGAGAGTCCGAGAGGTGAGCACAGTGTAAAAGGAGAGTCCGAGAGGTGAGCGCGGTGTAAAAGGAGAGTCCGAGAGGTGAGCGCAGTGTAAAAGGAGAGTCCGAGAGGTGAGCACGGTGTAAAAGGAGAGTCCGAGAGGTGAGCGCGGTGTAAAAGGAGAGTCCGAGAGGTGAGCACAGTGTAAAAGGAGAGTCCGAGAGGTGAGCTCAGTGTAAAAGGAGAGTCCGAGAGGTGAGCACAGTGTAAAAGGAGAGTCCGAGAGGTGAGCACGGTGTAAAAGGAGAGTCCGAGAGGTGAGCACGGTGTAAAAGGAGAGTCCGAGAGGTGAGCGCAGTGTAAAAGGAGAGTCCGAGAGGTGAGCGCGGTGTAAAAGGAGAGTCCGAGAGGTGAGCGCAGTGTAAAAGGAGAGTCCGAGAGGTGAGCGCAGTGTAAAAGGAGAGTCCGAGAGGTGAGCTCAGTGTAAAAGGAGAGTCGGAGAGGTGAGCACAGTGTAAAAGGAGAGTCCGAGAGGTGAGCTCGGTGTAAAAGGAGAGTCCGAGAGGTGAGCACAGAGTAAAAGGAGAGTCCGAGAGGTGAGCACGGTGTAAAAGGAGAGTCCGAGAGGTGAGCGCAGTGTAAAAGGAGAGTCCGAGAGGTGAGCACGGTGTAAAAGGAGAGTCCGAGAGGTGAGCACGGTGTAAAAGGAGAGTCCGAGAGGTGAGCGCGGTGTAAAAGGAGAGTCCGAGAGGTGAGCGCGGAGTAAAAGGAGAGTCCGAGAGGTGAGCGCAGAGTAAAAGGAGAGTCCGAGAGGTGAGCACAGTGTAAAAGGAGAGTCCGAGAGGTGAGCGCAGTGTAAAAGGAGAGTCCGAGAGGTGAGCGCGGTGTAAAAGGAGAGTCCGAGAGGTGAGCGCAGTGCAAAAGGAGAGTCCGAGAGGTGAGCGCGGTGTAAAAGGAGAGTCCGAGAGGTGAGCACGGTGTAAAAGGAGAGTCCGAGAGGTGAGCGCGGTGTAAAAGGAGAGTCCGAGAGGTGAGCGCGGTGTAAAAGGAGAGTCCGAGAGGTGAGCACGGTGTAAAAGGAGAGTCCGAGAGGTGAGCACAGTGTGAAAGGAGAGTCCGAGAGGTGAGCGCGGTGTAAAAGGAGAGTCCGAGAGGTGAGCACAGGGTAAAAGGAGAGTCCGAGAGGTGAGCACAGGGTAAAAGGAGAGTCCGAGAGGTGAGCACATTGTAAAAGGAGAGTCCGAGAGGTGAGCACAGGGTAAAAGGAGAGTCCGAGAGGTGAGCGCGGTGTAAAAGGAGAGTCCGAGAGGTGAGCACGGTGTAAAAGGAGAGTCCGAGAGGTGAGCGCAGTGTAAAAGGAGAGTCCGAGAGGTGAGCACAGGGTAAAAGGAGAGTCCGAGAGGTGAGCGCAGTGTAAAAGGAGAGTCCGAGAGGTGAGCACAGTGTAAAAGGAGAGTCCGAGAGGTGAGCGCGGTGTAAAAGGAGAGTCCGAGAGGTGAGCGCGGTGTAAAAGGAGAGTCGGAGAGGTGAGCGCGGTGTAAAAGGAGAGTCCGAGAGGTGAGCACGGTGTAAAAGGAGAGTCCGAGAGGTGAGCGCGGTGTAAAAGGAGAGTCCGAGAGGTGAGCACGGTGTAAAAGGAGAGTCCGAGAGGTGAGCACGGTGTAAAAGGAGAGTCCGAGAGGTGAGCGCGGTGTAAAAGGAGAGTCCGAGAGGTGAGCGCGGTGTAAAAGGAGAGTCCGAGAGGTGAGCGCGGTGTAAAAGGAGAGTCCGAGAGGTGAGCGCGGTGTAAAAGGAGAGTCCGAGAGTGAGAGGAGAGTCCGAGAGGTGAGCGCGGTGTAAAAGGAGAGTCCGAGAGGTGAGCGCAGTGTAAAAGGAGAGTCCGAGAGGTGAGCGCGGTGTAAAAGGAGAGTCCGAGAGGTGAGCACGGTGTAAAAGGAGAGTCCGAGAGGTGAGCACGGTGTAAAAGGAGAGTCCGAGAGGTGAGCACGGTGTAAAAGGAGAGTCCGAGAGGTGAGCGCAGAGTAAAAGGAGAGTCCGAGAGGTGAGCACGGTGTAAAAGGAGAGTCCGAGAGTGAGAGGAGAGTCCGAGAGGTGAGCGCGGTGTAAAAGGAGAGTCCGAGAGGTGAGCACGGTGTAAAAGGAGAGTCCGAGAGGTGAGCACGGTGTAAAAGGAGAGTCCGAGAGGTGAGCACGTTGTAAAAGGAGAGTCCGAGAGGTGAGCACAGTGTAAAAGGAGAGTCCGAGAGGTGAGCGCGGTGTAAAAGGAGAGTCCGAGAGGTGAGCGCAGTGTAAAAGGAGAGTCCGAGAGGTGAGCACAGTGTAAAAGGAGAGTCCGAGAGGTGAGCGCGGTGTAAAAGGAGAGTCCGAGAGGTAAGCGCGGTGTAAAAGGAGAGTCCGAGAGGTGAGCACAGTGTAAAAGGAGAGTCCGAGAGGTGAGCGCAGTGTAAAAGGAGAGTCCGAGAGGTGAGCACAGTGTAAAAGGAGAGTCCGAGAGGTGAGCACGGTGTAAAAGGAGAGTCCGAGAGGTGAGCACGGTGTAAAAGGAGAGTCCGAGAGGTGAGCTCAGTGTAAAAGGAGAGTCCGAGAGGTGAGCGCGGTGTAAAAGGAGAGTCCGAGAGGTGAGCGCGGTGTAAAAGGAGAGTCCGAGAGGTGAGCTCGGTGTAAAAGGAGAGTCCGAGAGGTGAGCGCGGTGCAAAAGGAGAGTCCGAGAGGTGAGCGCAGTGTAAAAGGAGAGTCCGAGAGGTGAGCGCAGTGTAAAAGGAGAGTCCGAGAGGTGAGCTCGGTGTAAAAGGAGAGTCCGAGAGGTGAGCGCTGTGTAAAAGGAGAGTCCGAGAGGTGAGCGCGGTGTAAAAGGAGAGTCCGAGAGGTGAGCGCAGTGTAAAAGGAGAGTCCGAGAGGTGAGCGCAGTGTAAAAGGAGAGTCCGAGAGGTGAGCTCGGTGTAAAAGGAGAGTCCGAGAGGTGAGCTCAGTGTAAAAGGAGAGTCCGAGAGGTGAGCGGGGTGTAAAAGGAGAGTCCGAGAGGTGAGCTCGGTGTAAAAGGAGAGTCCGAGAGGTGAGCACGGTGTAAAAGGAGAGTCCGAGAGGTGAGCGCAGTGTAAAAGGAGAGTCCGAGAGGTGAGCGCAGTGTAAAAGGAGAGTCCGAGAGGTGAGCGCGGTGTAAAAGGAGAGTCCGAGAGGTGAGCACGGTGTAAAAGGAGAGCCCGAGAGGTGAGCGCGGTGTAAAAGGAGAGTCCGAGAGGGGAGCGCAGTGTAAAAGGAGAGTCCGAGAGGTGAGCGCAGTGTAAAAGGAGAGTCCGAGAGGTGAGCGCAGTGTAAAAGGAGAGTCCGAGAGGTGAGCACGGTGTTAAAGGAGAGTCCGAGAGGTGAGCACGGTGTAAAAGGAGAGTCCGAGAGGTGAGCTCAGTGTAAAAGAAGAGTCCGAGAGGTGAGCACGGTGTAAAAGGAGAGTCCGAGAGTGAGAGGAGAGTCCGAGAGGTGAGCGCGGTGTAAAAGGAGAGTCCGAGAGGTGAGCACAGTGTAAAAGGAGAGTCCGAGAGGTGAGCGCGGTGTAAAAGGAGAGTCCGAGAGGTGAGCGCAGTGTAAAAGGAGAGTCCGAGAGGTGAGCACGGTGTAAAAGGAGAGTCCGAGAGGTGAGCGCGGTGTAAAAGGAGAGTCCGAGAGGTGAGCACAGTGTAAAAGGAGAGTCCGAGAGGTGAGCTCAGTGTAAAAGGAGAGTCCGAGAGGTGAGCACAGTGTAAAAGGAGAGTCCGAGAGGTGAGCACGGTGTAAAAGGAGAGTCCGAGAGGTGAGCACGGTGTAAAAGGAGAGTCCGAGAGGTGAGCGCAGTGTAAAAGGAGAGTCCGAGAGGTGAGCGCGGTGTAAAAGGAGAGTCCGAGAGGTGAGCGCAGTGTAAAAGGAGAGTCCGAGAGGTGAGCGCAGTGTAAAAGGAGAGTCCGAGAGGTGAGCTCAGTGCAAAAGGAGAGTCGGAGAGGTGAGCACAGTGTAAAAGGAGAGTCCGAGAGGTGAGCTCGGTGTAAAAGGAGAGTCCGAGAGGTGAGCTCAGAGTAAAAGGAGAGTCCGAGAGGTGAGCACGGTGTAAAAGGAGAGTCCGAGAGGTGAGCGCAGTGTAAAAGGAGAGTCCGAGAGGTGAGCACGGTGTAAAAGGAGAGTCCGAGAGGTGAGCACGGTGTAAAAGGAGAGTCCGAGAGGTGAGCGCGGTGTAAAAGGAGAGTCCGAGAGGTGAGCGCAGAGTAAAAGGAGAGTCCGAGAGGTGAGCGCAGAGTAAAAGGAGAGTCCGAGAGGTGAGCACAGTGTAAAAGGAGAGTCCGAGAGGTGAGCGCAGTGTAAAAGGAGAGTCCGAGAGGTGAGCGCGGTGTAAAAGGAGAGTCCGAGAGGTGAGCGCAGTGCAAAAGGAGAGTCCGAGAGGTGAGCGCGGTGTAAAAGGAGAGTCCGAGAGGTGAGCACGGTGTAAAAGGAGAGTCCGAGAGGTGAGCGCGGTGTAAAAGGAGAGTCCGTGAGGTGAGCGCGGTGTAAAAGGAGAGTCCGAGAGGTGAGCACGGTGTAAAAGGAGAGTCCGAGAGGTGAGCACAGTGTGAAAGGAGAGTCCGAGAGGTGAGCGCGGTGTAAAAGGAGAGTCCGAGAGGTGAGCACAGGGTAAAAGGAGAGTCCGAGAGGTGAGCACAGGGTAAAAGGAGAGTCCGAGAGGTGAGCACAGTGTAAAAGGAGAGTCCGAGAGGTGAGCACAGGGTAAAAGGAGAGTCCGAGAGGTGAGCGCGGTGTAAAAGGAGAGTCCGAGAGGTGAGCACGGTGTAAAAGGAGAGTCCGAGAGGTGAGCGCAGTGTAAAAGGAGAGTCCGAGAGGTGAGCACAGGGTAAAAGGAGAGTCCGAGAGGTGAGCGCAGTGTAAAAGGAGAGTCCGAGAGGTGAGCACAGTGTAAAAGGAGAGTCCGAGAGGTGAGCGCGGTGTAAAAGGAGAGTCGGAGAGGTGAGCGCGGTGTAAAAGGAGAGTCCGAGAGGTGAGCACGGTGTAAAAGGAGAGTCCGAGACGTGAGCGCGGTGTAAAAGGAGAGTCCGAGAGGTGAGCGCGGTGTAAAAGGAGAGTCCGAGAGGTGAGCGCGGTGTAAAAGGAGAGTCCGAGAGGTGAGCACGGTGTAAAAGGAGAGTCCGAGAGGTGAGCACGGTGCAAAAGGAGAGTCCGAGAGGTGAGCGCGGTGTAAAAGGAGAGTCCGAGAGGTGAGCGCGGTGTAAAAGGAGAGTCCGAGAGGTGAGCGCGGTGTAAAAGGAGAGTCCGAGAGGTGAGCGCGGTGTAAAAGGAGAGTCCGAGAGTGAGAGGAGAGTCCGAGAGGTGAGCGCGGTGTAAAAGGAGAGTCCGAGAGGTGAGCGCAGTGTAAAAGGAGAGTCCGAGAGGTGAGCGCGGTGTAAAAGGAGAGTCCGAGAGGTGAGCACGGTGTAAAAGGAGAGTCCGAGAGGTGAGCACGGTGTAAAAGGAGAGTCCGAGAGGTGAGCACGGTGTAAAAGGAGAGTCCGAGAGGTGAGCGCAGAGTAAAAGGAGAGTCCGAGAGGTGAGCACGGTGTAAAAGGAGAGTCCGAGAGTGAGAGGAGAGTCCGAGAGGTGAGCGCGGTGTAAAAGGAGAGTCCGAGAGGTGAGCACGGTGTAAAAGGAGAGTCCGAGAGGTGAGCACGGTGTAAAAGGAGAGTCCGAGAGGTGAGCACGGTGTAAAAGGAGAGTCCGAGAGGTGAGCACAGTGTAAAAGGAGAGTCCGAGAGGTGAGCGCGGTGTAAAAGGAGAGTCCGAGAGGTGAGCGCAGTGTAAAAGGAGAGTCCGAGAGGTGAGCACAGTGTAAAAGGAGAGTCCGAGAGGTGAGCACGGTGTAAAAGGAGAGTCCGAGAGGTAAGCGCGGTGTAAAAGGAGAGTCCGAGAGGTGAGCACAGTGTAAAAGGAGAGTCCGAGAGGTGAGCGCAGTGTAAAAGGAGAGTCCGAGAGGTGAGCACAGTGTAAAAGGAGAGTCCGAGAGGTGAGCACGGTGTAAAAGGAGAGTCCGAGAGGTGAGCACGGTGTAAAAGGAGAGTCCGAGAGGTGAGCTCAGTGTAAAAGGAGAGTCCGAGAGGTGAGCGCGGTGTAAAAGGAGAGTCCGAGAGGTGAGCGCGGTGTAAAAGGAGAGTCCGAGAGGTGAGCTCGGTGTAAAAGGAGAGTCCGAGAGGTGAGCGCGGTGCAAAAGGAGAGTCCGAGAGGTGAGCGCAGTGTAAAAGGAGAGTCCGAGAGGTGAGCGCAGTGTAAAAGGAGAGTCCGAGAGGTGAGCTCGGTGTAAAAGGAGAGTCCGAGAGGTGAGCTCAGTGTAAAAGGAGAGTCCGAGAGGTGAGCGCGGTGTAAAAGGAGAGTCCGAGAGGTGAGCGCAGTGTAAAAGGAGAGTCCGAGAGGTGAGCGCAGTGTAAAAGGAGAGTCCGAGAGGTGAGCTCAGTGTAAAAGGAGAGTCCGAGAGGTGAGCGCAGTGTAAAAGGAGAGTCCGAGAGGTGAGCGCAGGGTAAAAGGAGAGTCCGAGAGGTGAGCGCGGTGTAAAAGGAGAGTCGGAGAGGTGAGCGCGGTGTAAAAGGAGAGTCCGAGAGGAGAGCGCAGTGTAAAAGGAGAGTCCGAGAGGTGAGCACGGTGTAAAAGGAGAGTGCGAGAGGTGAGCTCAGTGTAAAAGGAGAGTCCGAGAGGTGAGCTCAGTGTAAAAGGAGAGTCCGAGAGGTGAGCGCAGTGTAAAAGGAGAGTCAGAGAGGTGAGCGCGGTGTAAAAGGAGAGTCCGAGAGGTGAGCGCAGTGTAAAAGGAGAGTCCGAGAGGTGAGCGCAGTGTAAAAGGAGAGTCCGAGAGGTGAGCGTAGTGTAAAAGGAGAGTCCGAGAGGTGAGCACGGTGTAAAAGGAGAGTCCGAGAGGTGAGCGCGGGGTAAAAGGAGAGTCCGAGAGGTGAGCTCAGTGTAAAAGGAGAGTCCGAGAGGTGAGCACAGTGTAAAAGGAGAGTCCGAGAGGCGAGCACAGTGTAAAAGGAGAGTCTGAGAGGTGAGCGCAGTGTAAAAGGAGAGTCCGAGAGGTGAGCGCAGTGTAAAAGGAGAGTCTGAGAGGTGAGCGCAGTGTAAAAGGAGAGTCCGAGAGGTGAGCACAGTGTAAAAGGAGAGTCCGAGAGGTGAGCACGGTGTAAAAGGAGAGTCCGAGAGGTGAGCGCAGTGTAAAAGGAGAGTCAGAGAGGTGAGCGCGGTGTAAAAGGAGAGTCCGAGAGGTGAGCGCGGTGTAAAAGGAGAGTCCGAGAGGTGAGCACAGTGTAAAAGGAGAGTCCGAAAGGTGAGCACGGTGTAAAAGGAGAGTCCGAGAGGTGAGCGCGGTGTAAAAGGAGAGTCCGAGAGGTGAGCGCAGTGTAAAAGGAGAGTCCGAGAGGTGAGCACGGTGTAAAAGGAGAGTCCGAGAGGTGAGCGCGGGGTAAAAGGAGAGTCCGAGAGGTGAGCTCAGTGTAAAAGGAGAGTCCGAGAGGTGAGCACAGTGTAAAAGGAGAGTCCGAGAGGCGAGCACAGTGTAAAAGGAGAGTCCGAGAGGCGAGCACAGTGTAAAAGGAGAGTCCGAGAGGTGAGCGCGGTGTAAAAGGAGAGTCCGAGAGGTGAGCACGGTGTAAAAGGAGAGTCCGAGAGGTGAGCGCGGTGTAAAAGGAGAGTCCGAGAGGTGAGCACGGTGTAAAAGGAGAGTCCGAGAGGTGAGCGCAGTGTAAAAGGAGAGTCCGAGAGGTGAGCGCAGTGTAAAAGGAGAGTCCGAGAGGTGAGCGCAGTGTAAAAGGAGAGTCCGAGAGGTGAGCGCGGTGTAAAAGGAGAGTCCGAGAGGTGAGCGCGGTGTAAAAGGAGAGTCCGAGAGGTGAGCGCGGTGTAAAAGGAGAGTCCGAGAGGTGAGCGCGGTGTAAAAGGAGAGTCCGAGAGGTGAGCGCGGTGTAAAAGGAGAGTCCGAGAGGTGAGCGCAGTGTAAAAGGAGAGTCCGAGAGGTGAGCACAGTGTAAAAGGAGAGTCCGAGAGGTGAGCACAGTGTAAAAGGAGAGTCCGAGAGGTGAGCAGAGTGTAAAAGGAGAGTCCGAGAGGTGAGCACGGTGTAAAAGGAGAGTCCGAGAGGTGAGCGCAGAGTAAAAGGAGAGTCCGAGAGGTGAGCGCAGAGTAAAAGGAGAGTCCGAGAGGTGAGCACAGTGTAAAAGGAGAGTCCGAGAGGTGAGCACAGTGTAAAGGGAGAGTCCGAGAGGTGAGCGCAGTGTAAAAGGAGAGTCCGAGAGGTGAGCTCAGTGTAAAAGGAGAGTCCGAGAGGTGAGCGCAGTGTAAAGGGAGAGTCCGAGAGGTGAGCGCAGTGTAAAAGGAGAGTCCGAGAGGTGAGCACAGTGTAAAAGGAGAGTCCGAGAGGTGAGCGCAGTGTAAAGGGAGAGTCCGAGAGGTGAGCGCAGTGTAAAAGGAGAGTCCGAGAGGTGAGCACAGTGTAAAAGGAGAGTCCGAGAGGTGAGCTCAGTGTAAAAGGAGAGTCCGAGAGGTGAGCACGGTGTAAAAGGAGAGTCCGAGAGGTGAGCTCAGTGTAAAAGGAGAGTCCGAGAGTGAGAGGAGAGTCCGAGAGGTGAGCGCAGTGTAAAAGGAGAGTCCGAGAGGTGAGCGCGGTGTAAAAGGAGAGTCCGAGAGTGAGAGGAGAGTCCGAGAGGTGAGCGCGGTGTAAAAGGAGAGTCCGAGAGGTGAGCGCGGTGTAAAAGGAGAGTCCGAGAGGTGAGCGCGGTGCAAAAGGAGAATCCGAGAGGTGAGCACAGTGTAAAAGGAGAGTCCGAGAGGTGAGCGCAGTGTAAAAGGAGAGTCCGAGAGGTGAGCACGGTGTAAAAGGAGAGTCCGAGAGGTGAGCGCGGTGTAAAAGGAGAGTCCGAGAGGTGAGCACTGTGTAAAAGGAGAGTCCGAGAGGTGAGCACAGTGTAAAAGGAGAGTCCGAGAGGTGAGCACGGTGTAAAAGGAGAGTCCGAGAGGTGCGCACGGTGTAAAAGGAGAGTCCGAGAGGTGAGCGCGGTGTAAAAGGAGAGTCCGAGAGGTGAGCACGGTGTAAAAGGAGAGTCCGAGAGGTGAGCACGGTGTAAAAGGAGAGTCCGAGAGGTGAGAGCGGTGTAAAAGGAGAGTCCGAGAGGTGAGAGCGGTGTAAAAGGAGAGTCCGAGAGGTGAGCACGGTGTAAAAGGAGAGTCCGAGAGGTGAGAGCGGTGTAAAAGGAGAGTCCGAGAGGTGAGCACGGTGTAAAAGGAGAGTCCGAGAGGTGAGCGCGGTGTAAAAGGAGAGTCCGAGAGGTGAGCGCGGTGTAAAAGGAGAATCCGAGAGGTGAGCGCAGTGTAAAAGGAGAGTCCGAGAGGTGAGCACAGTGTAAAAGGAGAGTCCGAGAGGTGAGCACGGTGTAAAAGGAGAGTCCGAGAGGTGAGCACGGTGTAAAAGGAGAGTCCGAGAGGTGAGCACGGTGTAAAAGGAGAGTCCGAGAGGTGAGCACGGTGTAAAAGGAGAGTCCGAGAGGTGAGCACAGTGTAAAAGGAGAGTCCGAGAGGTGAGCGCAGTGTAAAAGGAGAGTCCGAGAGGTGAGCGCGGTGTAAAAGGAGAGTCCGAGAGGTGAGCGCGGTGTAAAAGGAGAGACCGAGAGGTGAGCACAGTGTAAAAGGAGAGTCCGAGAGGTGAGCGCGGTGTAAAAGGAGAGTCCGAGAGGTGAGCGCGGTGTAAAAGGAGAGTCCGAGAGGTGAGCGCGGTGTAAAAGGAGAGTCCGAGAGGTGAGCGCAGTGTAAAAGGAGAGTCCGAGAGGTGAGCACGGTGTAAAAGGAGAGTCCGAGAGGTGAGCACGGTGTAAAAGGAGAGTCCGAGAGGTGAGCGCGGTGTAAAAGGAGAGTCCGAGAGGTGAGCACAGTGTGAAAGGAGAGTCCGAGAGATGAGCGCGGTGTAAAAGGAGAGTCCGAGAGGTGAGCACAGTGTAAAAGGAGAGTCCGAGAGGTGAGCGCAGAGTAAAAGGAGAGTCCGAGAGGTGAGCGCAGAGTAAAAGGAGAGTCCGAGAGGTGAGCGCAGAGTAAAAGGAGAGTCCGAGAGGTGAGCGCAGAGTAAAAGGAGAGTCCGAGAGGTGAGCACAGTGTAAAAGGAGAGTCCGAGAGGTGAGCACAGTGTAAAGGGAGAGTCCGAGAGGTGAGCGCAGTGTAAAAGGAGAGTCCGAGAGGTGAGCTCAGTGTAAAAGGAGAGTCCGAGAGGTGAGCGCAGTGTAAAGGGAGAGTCCGAGAGGTGAGCGCAGTGTAAAAGGAGAGTCCGAGAGGTGAGCACAGTGTAAAAGGAGAGTCCGAGAGGTGAGCGCAGTGTAAAGGGAGAGTCCGAGAGGTGAGCGCAGTGTAAAAGGAGAGTCCGAGAGGTGAGCACAGTGTAAAAGGAGAGTCCGAGAGGTGAGCTCAGTGTAAAAGGAGAGTCCGAGAGGTGAGCACGGTGTAAAAGGAGAGTCCGAGAGGTGAGCTCAGTGTAAAAGGAGAGTCCGAGAGTGAGAGGAGAGTCCGAGAGGTGAGCGCAGTGTAAAAGGAGAGTCCGAGAGGTGAGCGCGGTGTAAAAGGAGAGTCCGAGAGTGAGAGGAGAGTCCGAGAGGTGAGCGCGGTGTAAAAGGAGAGTCCGAGAGGTGAGCGCGGTGTAAAAGGAGAGTCCGAGAGGTGAGCGCGGTGCAAAAGGAGAATCCGAGAGGTGAGCACAGTGTAAAAGGAGAGTCCGAGAGGTGAGCGCAGTGTAAAAGGAGAGTCCGAGAGGTGAGCACGGTGTAAAAGGAGAGTCCGAGAGGTGAGCGCGGTGTAAAAGGAGAGTCCGAGAGGTGAGCACTGTGTAAAAGGAGAGTCCGAGAGGTGAGCACAGTGTAAAAGGAGAGTCCGAGAGGTGAGCACGGTGTAAAAGGAGAGTCCGAGAGGTGCGCACGGTGTAAAAGGAGAGTCCGAGAGGTGAGCGCGGTGTAAAAGGAGAGTCCGAGAGGTGAGCACGGTGTAAAAGGAGAGTCCGAGAGGTGAGCACGGTGTAAAAGGAGAGTCCGAGAGGTGAGAGCGGTGTAAAAGGAGAGTCCGAGAGGTGAGAGCGGTGTAAAAGGAGAGTCCGAGAGGTGAGCACGGTGTAAAAGGAGAGTCCGAGAGGTGAGAGCGGTGTAAAAGGAGAGTCCGAGAGGTGAGCACGGTGTAAAAGGAGAGTCCGAGAGGTGAGCGCGGTGTAAAAGGAGAGTCCGAGAGGTGAGCGCGGTGTAAAAGGAGAATCCGAGAGGTGAGCGCAGTGTAAAAGGAGAGTCCGAGAGGTGAGCACAGTGTAAAAGGAGAGTCCGAGAGGTGAGCACGGTGTAAAAGGAGAGTCCGAGAGGTGAGCACGGTGTAAAAGGAGAGTCCGAGAGGTGAGCACGGTGTAAAAGGAGAGTCCGAGAGGTGAGCACGGTGTAAAAGGAGAGTCCGAGAGGTGAGCACAGTGTAAAAGGAGAGTCCGAGAGGTGAGCGCAGTGTAAAAGGAGAGTCCGAGAGGTGAGCGCGGTGTAAAAGGAGAGTCCGAGAGGTGAGCGCGGTGTAAAAGGAGAGACCGAGAGGTGAGCACAGTGTAAAAGGAGAGTCCGAGAGGTGAGCGCGGTGTAAAAGGAGAGTCCGAGAGGTGAGCGCGGTGTAAAAGGAGAGTCCGAGAGGTGAGCGCGGTGTAAAAGGAGAGTCCGAGAGGTGAACGCAGTGTAAAAGGAGAGTCCGAGAGGTGAGCACGGTGTAAAAGGAGAGTCCGAGAGGTGAGCACGGTGTAAAAGGAGAGTCCGAGAGGTGAGCGCGGTGTAAAAGGAGAGTCCGAGAGGTGAGCACAGTGTGAAAGGAGAGTCCGAGAGATGAGCGCGGTGTAAAAGGAGAGTCCGAGAGGTGAGCACAGTGTAAAAGGAGAGTCCGAGAGGTGAGCGCAGAGTAAAAGGAGAGTCCGAGAGGTGAGCGCAGAGTAAAAGGAGAGTCCGAGAGGTGAGCACAGTGTAAAAGGAGAGTCCGAGAGGTGAGCGCAGTGTAAAAGGAGAGTCCGAGAGGTGAGCACAGTGTAAAAGGAGAGTCCGAGAGGTGAGCGCAGTGTAAAAGGAGAGTCCGAGAGGTGAGCTCAGTGTAAAAGGAGAGTCCCAGAGGTGAGCACAGTGTAAAAGGAGAGTCCGAGAGGTGAGCACGGTGTAAAAGGAGAGTCCGAGAGGTGAGCACGGTGTAAAAGGAGAGTCCGAGAGGTGAGCGCAGTGTAAAAGGAGAGTCCGAGAGGTGAGCACAGTGTAAAAGGAGAGTCCGAGAGGTGAGCACAGTGTAAAAGGAGAGTCCGAGAGGTGAGCAGAGTGTAAAAGGAGAGTCCGAGAGGTGAGCACGGTGTAAAAGGAGAGTCCGAGACGTGAGCGCAGAGTAAAAGGAGAGTCCGAGAGGTGAGCACAGTGTAAAAGGAGAGTCCGAGAGGTGAGCACAGTGTTAAGGGAGAGTCCGAGAGGTGAGCGCAGTGTAAAGGGGAGTCCGAGAGGTGAGCGCAGTGTAAAAGGAGAGTCCGAGAGGTGAGCACAGTGTAAAAGGAGAGTCCGAGAGGTGAGCTCAGTGTAAAAGGAGAGTCCGAGAGGTGAGCACGGTGTAAAAGGAGAGTCCGAGAGGTGAGCTCAGTGTAAAAGGAGAGTCCGAGAGTGAGAGGAGAGTCCGAGAGGTGAGCGCAGTGTAAAAGGAGAGTCCGAGAGGTGAGCGCGGTGTAAAAGGAGAGTCCGAGAGTGAGAGGAGAGTCCGAGAGGTGAGCGCGGTGTAAAAGGAGAGTCCGAGAGGTGAGCGCGGTGTAAAAGGAGAGTCCGAGAGGTGAGCGCGGTGTAAAAGGAGAATCCGAGAGGTGAGCACAGTGTCAAAGGAGAGTCCGAGAGGTGAGCGCAGTGTAAAAGGAGAGTCCGAGAGGTGAGCACGGTGTAAAAGGAGAGTCCGAGAGGTGAGCGCGGTGTAAAAGGAGAGTCCGAGAGGTGAGCACTGTGTAAAAGGAGAGTCCGAGAGGTGAGCACAGTGTAAAAGGAGAGTCCGAGAGGTGAGCACGGTGTAAAAGGAGAGTCCGAGAGGTGCGCACGGTGTAAAAGGAGAGTCCGAGAGGTGAGCGCGGTGTAAAAGGAGAGTCCGAGAGGTGAGCACGGTGTAAAAGGAGAGTCCGAGAGGTGAGCACGGTGTAAAAGGAGAGTCCGAGAGGTGAGAGCGGTGTAAAAGGAGAGTCCGAGAGGTGAGAGCGGTGTAAAAGGAGAGTCCGAGAGGTGAGCACGGTGTAAAAGGAGAGTCCGAGAGGTGAGAGCGGTGTAAAAGGAGAGTCCGAGAGGTGAGCACGGTGTAAAAGGAGAGTCCGAGAGGTGAGCGCGGTGTAAAAGGAGAGTCCGAGAGGTGAGCGCGGTGTAAAAGGAGAATCCGAGAGGTGAGCGCGGTGTAAAAGGAGAGTCCGAGAGGTGAGCGCAGTGTAAAAGGAGAGTCCGAGAGGTGAGCACGGTGTAAAAGGAGAGTCCGAGAGGTGAGCACGGTGTAAAAGGAGAGTCCGAGAGGTGAGCACGGTGTAAAAGGAGAGTCCGAGAGGTGAGCACGGTGTAAAAGGAGAGTCCGAGAGGTGAGCACAGTGTAAAAGGAGAGTCCGAGAGGTGAGCGCAGTGTAAAAGGAGAGTCCGAGAGGTGAGCGCGGTGTAAAAGGAGAGTCCGAGAGGTGAGCGCAGTGTAAAAGGAGAGACCGAGAGGTGAGCACAGTGTAAAAGGAGAGTCCGAGAGGTGAGCGCGGTGTAAAAGGAGAGTCCGAGAGGTGAGCGCGGTGTAAAAGGAGAGTCCGAGAGGTGAGCGCGGTGTAAAAGGAGAGTCCGAGAGGTGAGCGCAGTGTAAAAGGAGAGTCCGAGAGGTGAGCACGGTGTAAAAGGAGAGTCCGAGAGGTGAGCACGGTGTAAAAGGAGAGTCCGAGAGGTGAGCGCGGTGTAAAAGGAGAGTCCGAGAGGTGAGCACAGTGTGAAAGGAGAGTCCGAGAGATGAGCGCAGTGTAAAAGGAGAGTCCGAGAGGTGAGCACAGTGTAAAAGGAGAGTCCGAGAGGTGAGCGTAGAGTAAAAGGAGAGTCCGAGAGGTGAGCGCAGAGTAAAAGGAGAGTCCGAGAGGTGAGCACAGTGTAAAAGGAGAGTCCGAGAGGTGAGCGCAGTGTAAAAGGAGAGTCCGAGAGGTGAGCTCAGTGTAAAAGGAGAGTCCCAGAGGTGAGCACAGTGTAAAAGGAGAGTCCGAGAGGTGAGCACGGTGTAAAAGGAGAGTCCGAGAGGTGAGCACGGTGTAAAAGGAGAGTCCGAGAGGTGAGCGCAGTGTAAAAGGAGAGTCCGAGAGGTGAGCTCAGTGTAAAAGGAGAGTCTGAGATTCTAAGGCAAGTCATGGCAGCAGAGCTCACACCCGTGATATGCTCCTCCTGCACGATGTGGGAAGTCACGGACACTACCAGTGTCCCTGGCGACCATGTGTGCAGGAAGTGTGTCCAGCTGCAGCTACTGCCTAACCGTCTTTCGGAGCTGGAGCTGCGGGTGGATTCACTGTGGAGCATCCGCGATGCTGAGACTATCGTGGATAGCACGTTCAGTGAGGTGGTCACACCGCAGGTAAAGATTACGCAGGCAGAAAGGAAATGGGTGACCACCAGGCAGAGTAAGAGGACTAGGCAGGTACAGCAGGAGTCCCCTGGGGCCATCTCCCTCTCAAACAGATATTCTGCTTTGGATACTGTTGGGGGAGATGGCTTATCAGGGGAAAGCAGCAAGAGCCAGGTTCGTGGCACCATGGGTGGCTCTGCTGCACAGGAGGGGAGGAAGAAGTGGCAGGGCTATATTGATAGGGGATTCAATTGTCAGGGGAACAGATAGGCGTTTCTGCGGCCGCAAACGTGACTCCAGGATGGTACGTTGCCTCCCTGGTGCCAGGGTCAAGGATGTCACGGAGCGGCTGCAGGGCATTCTGGAGGGGGAGGGTGAACAGCCAGTAGTCGTGGTCCATATCGGTACCAACGACGTAGGTAAAAAAAGGGATGAGGTCCTGCAAGGTGAATTTAAGGAGTTAGGAGATAAATTAAAAAGCAGGACTTCAAAGGTAGTGATCTCAGGATTACTACCGGTGCCACGTGCCAGTGAGTATAGGAACAGGAGAATAGACAGGATGAATGCGTGGCTGCAGGGATGGTGTAGGAGGGAGGGATTTAGATTCCTGGGACATTGGGACCGGTTCTGGGGAAGGTGGGACCTGTTCAAGCGGGACGGTTTACACCCGAGCAGGACCGGGACCGATGTCCTCGCAGGGGTGTTTGCTAGTGCTGTTGGGGAAGGTTTAAACTAGAATGGCAGGGGGATGGGAACCTGAGCAGGGAGACAGAGGAGGGGGAAACAAGGATAGAAACAAAAGACAGAAAGGGAAGAAGCAATAGTGGAAGGCAGAAAACAAGGGCGAGAAACAAATAGGGCCATAGTGCAAAACAAAACTAAGATGACTAGCAGTCTTAAAAAGACAAGTCTAAAGGCATTGTGTCTTAATGCGCGGAGCATTCGCAATAAGGTAGATGAATTAACAGCGCAGATAGATATTAACGGTTATGATATAGTTGCGATTACGGAGACATGGCTGCAGGGTGACCAAGGATGGGAACTGAACATCCAGGGGTATTCAATATTTAGGAAGGACAGGCAAAAAGGGAAAGGAGGTGGGGGAGAGTTGTTAGTAAAGGAGGAAATCAATGCAATAGTGAGGAAGGATATTGGCTCGGAAAATCACGATGTGGAATCTGTATGGGTGAAGCTAAGAAACACCAAGGGGCAGAAAACATTGGTGGGGGTTGTCTTTCGGCCCCCAAACAGTAGTGGAGATGTAGGGGAGGGCATTAAACAGGAAATTAGAGACGCATGCAAGAAGGATACAACTATAATCATGGGTGACTTTAATCTACATATAGAATGGTCAAACTAAATTAGCAATAATACTGTGGGGGAGGAATTCCTGGAGTGTGTACATGATGGTTTTCTAAACCAATACGTTGAGGAACCAACTAGACAACAGGTGATCCTAGACTGGGTATTGTGCAATGAGAAAGGATTAATTAACAATCTTGTTGTGCGGGGTCCCTTAGGGAAGAGCGACCATAACATGATAGAATTCCTCATTAAGATGGAGAGTGAAGTAGTTGAATCCGAAACTAGGGTCCTGAATCTAAATAAAGGAAATTACGAAAGTATGAGGTGTGAGTTGGCGATGATAGATTGGGGAACTTTACTAAAAGGGATGATGGTGGATAGGCAATGGTTAATATTTAAAGAATGTGTGCAGGAATTACAACAATTATTCATTCCTGTCTGGCACAAAAATAAAACAGGAAAGGTGGCTCAACTGTGGCTTACGAAAGAAATTAGGGATAGTATTAGATCCAAAGAGGAGACATAGAAAATTGCCAGAAAAAGCAGCAAGCCTGAGGATTGGGAGCAGTTCAGGAGGACAAAGAGATTGATTAAGAGGGGAAAAATAGAGTATGAGAGTAAACTAGCAGGGAACATAAAAACTGACTGTAAAAGCTTCTATAAATATGTCAAGAGAAAAAGATTAGTGAAGACAAATGTAGGTCCCTTACAGTCAGAAATGGGGGAAATTATAATGGGGAACAAAGAAATGGCAGAACAATTAAACCCCATACTTTGGTTCTGTTTTCACAAAGGAGGACACAAATAACCTCCCAGAAATGTTAGGGAACCAAGGGTCTAGTGAGAGGGAGGAACTGAAGGAAACCAGTATTAGTAAAAAAAATAGTGCTAGGGAAATGAATGGGGCTAAAGGCTGACAAATCCCCAGGGCCTGATAATCTACATCCCAGAGTACTAAAGGAAGTGACCCTGGAAATAGTGGATGCATTGGTGATCATCTTCCAAAATTCCATAGAGTCTGGAACAGTTCCTACAGATTGGAGGGTGGCAAATGTAACCCCACTATTTAAAAAAGGAGGGAGAGAAAAAACAGGGAATTACAGACCAGTTAGCCGAACATCAGTAGTGGGGAAAACGCTGGAGTCAATTATAAAAGATGTGATAACAGAACACTTGGAGGGCATTAACGGGATTAGTAGGAATAAACGGATCTTTTTCCGGGTGGGAGGCAGTGACTAGTGGGGTACTGCAGGGATCAGTGCTTGGGCCCCAGCTATTCACAATATATATCAATGATTTGGATGAGGGAACAGAATGTAACATTTCCAAGTTTGCAGATGACACAAAGCTGGGGTGGAATGTGAGCTGTGAGGAGGATGCAAAGAGGCTCCAATGTGATTTAGACAAGTTGGGTGAGTGGGCAAGAACATGGCAGATGCAGTATAATGTGGATAAATGTGAGGTTATCCACTTTGGTTGTAAAAACAGAAAGGCAGATTATTATCTGAATGGTGATAGATTGGGAAAAGGGGAGGTGCAATGAGGCCTGAGTGTCCTTGTACACCAGTCACTGAAAGCGAGCATTCAGGTGCAGCAAACAGTTAGGAAGGCGAATGGTATGTTGGCCTTCATTGCAAGAGGATTTGAGTACAGGAGCAGGGATGTCTTACTGCAGTTATACAGGGCCTTGGTGAGACCACATCGGGAGTATTGTGTGCAGTTTTGGTCTCCTTATCTGAGGAAGGATGTCCTTGCCATGGAGGGAGTGCAACGAAGGTTTACCAGACTGATTCCTGGGATGGCAGGACTGACGTATGAGGAGAGATTGGGTCGACTAGGCCTACATTCACTAGAGTTTAGAAGAATGAGAGGTGACCTCATCGAAACATATAAAATTCTAACAGGACGAGACAGACTAGATGCTGGGAGGATGTTCTCGATGGCTGGGGAGTCCAGAACCAGGAGTCACAGTCTCAGGATACGGGGTATGCCATTTAGAACCGAGATGAGGAGAAATTTCTTCACTCAGAGGGTGGTGAACCTGTGGAATTCTCTACCACAGAAGGCAGTGGAGGCCAAGTCATGAGATGTATTCAAGAAGGAGATAGATATATTTCTTAATGCTAAAGGGATCAAGGGATATGGGGAAAAAACGGGAACAGGGTACTGAGTTAGACGATCAGCCATGATCATTTTGAATGGCGGAGCAGGCCCGAAGGGCCGAATGGCCTACTCTTGCTCCTATTTTCTATGTTTCTATGTTTCAGTTCTGGGCATCGCACTTCAGGAAAGATATGAAGGCCTTAGAGAGGGTGCAGAAGAGATTTACTAGAATGACTCCAGGGATGTGGGACTTTAGTTATTGGATAGACTGGAGAAGCTGGGGTTGTTCTCCTTGGAACAGGGAAGGTTGAGAGGAGATTTGATCGAGGTGTTCAAAATCATGAAGGGTCTCGACAGAGTAGATAGAGAGAAACCGTTCCCATTGGTGGAAGGGTCAAGAACCAGAGGACACAGATTTAAGGTGATTGGTAAACGAACCAAAGGTGACATGAGGAAAAACTTTTTTACACAGCGAGTGGTTAGGATCTGGAATGCACTGCCCGAGGGGGTGGTGGAGGCAGATTCAATCATGGATTTCGAAAAGGGAACTGGATAATTACTTGAAAGGAAAAAATTTGCCGGGCTACGGGGAAAGAGTGGGGGAGTGGGACTAGCTGGATTGCTCTTGCTTAGAGCCGGCACAGACTTGATGGGCTGAATGGCCTCCTTCCGTGCTATAACCATTCTATGATTCTATGATTCTTTACTATTTGCTTTACTAATTGTTTGCTGTACCTGGGTGTTAACTTTCTGTGTATTGTGTACAAGGACACCCAAATCCCACTGAACACCAACATTTGATAGTTTCTCACCATTTAAAAATATTCTGTTTTTCTATTCTTCCTACCAAGGTGAATAACCTCACATTTCCCCACATTATACTCCATCTGCCACCTTCTTGCCCACGCACTTATCTGTCGATATCTCTTTGCAGACTCTCTGTGTCCTCCTCACAGCTTACTTTCCCACCTAGCTTTGTATCAACAGCAAACTTGGACACATTACACTCGGTCCCTTCATCCAAGTCTTTAATATAGATTGTAAATAGCTGAGGCCCAAGCACTGATCCCTGCAGCACTCCACTGGTTACAGCCTGACAACCTGAAAATGACCTGTTTATTCCTACTCTCTGTTTTCTGTCCGTTAACCAATCCTCTATCCATGCTAATATATTACCCCCAATGCCATGAGCCCTTATCTTGTGTAACAACCTTTTATGTGGCACCTTATCAAATGCCTTTTGAAAATCCAAATATACAACATCCACTGGTTCCCCTTTATCCACCCTGCTAGTTACATCCTCAAAAAACTCTAATAAATTTGTCAAACACGATTTCCTTTCATAAAACCATGTTGACTCTGCCTAATCATATTATGATTTTCCAAGTGCTCTGTTACCACTTCCTTAATAATGGATTCTGGCATTTTTATGACGACTGATGTCAGGCTAACTGGCCTGTAGTTCCCTGTTTTCTCTCTCCCTCCTTTCTTGAATAGCGGGGTTACATTTGCTTCCTTCCAATCCACTGGGAGCGTTCTAGAATCTAGGGAATTTTGGACGATCACAACCAATGCATCCACTATCTCTGCAGCCACCTCTTTTAGAACCCTCGGATGTCGGCCATCAGGTCCTGGGGGTTTGTCGGCTTTTAGTCCCATTAGTTTCTCAAGTACTTTTTCTCTACTGATAATAATTACTTTACGTTCCTCACTCTCATTAGACCCTTGGTTCCCCACTATTTCTGGTTTGCTTTTTGTATCTTCTACTGTGAAGACAGATACAAAATATTTGTTTAGCCCATCTGCCATCTCCTGATTCCCCATTATAATTTCTCCTGTCTCAGCCTCTAGGGGACCAATGTTTACTTTTGCTAATCTCTTCCTTTTTACATACTTGTAGAAGCTCTTACGATTTGTTATTATATTTCTTGCTAGTTTACTTTCATATTCTATTTTTTCCCTTTTTATCAATTTTTTGGTCATCCTTTGCTGGTTTCTAAAACTCTCCCAATCCCCAGGCTCACTTCTCTTCTTGGCAACATTATCGCCATCTTCTTTCAATCTAATATTATCCTTAACTTCTTTAGTTAGCCATGGGTGGATCACTTTTCCCGTGGAGTTTTTATTTCTCAATGGAATGTATATTTGTTGAGAATATTGAAATATTTCTTTAAATATTTTCCATTGCTTTTCAACCATCAAACCCTTTAATTTAATTTCCCAGTCTACCTTTAACACTGTCCCCTCATACCTATGTAATTGGCTTTATTTAAGTTTAAGACTCTAGTTTCTGCCTTAAGTACATTACTTTCAAACTCAATGTGAAATTCTATCATATTATGATCACTCTTCCCCAGAGGATCCTTTACTGTGAGATTACTAATTGACCCTGTCTCATTACACAATACAAGTTCTGAAATAGTCTGTTCCCTGGTTGGTTCTATGATGTATTGCTCTAGGAAACCGTCTCGAATACATTCCATGAACTTGTCCTCCAAACTCCCTTTGCCAATTTGATTTGCCCAGTCTATATGCAGATTAAAGTCCCCCATGATCACTGCATTACCTTTGTTACAAGCTCCTATTGATTAATACTTTGTCCAACGGTATAGCTACTATTAGGGGGCCTATAAACTACTCCCACCAGTGTTTTCTGCCCCTTGTTATTTCTTATTTCCACCCAGATTGATTCTACTTCCTGATCCTCCGAGCCAAGGTCCTTTCTCACCCCTGTCCTTATATCATCCTTTATTATTAGGGCTTCACCCCCTCCTTTTCCATTCTGCCTGTCTTTTCTAAATGACATGTACCCTGGAATATTTAGTTCCCAATTTTGGTCATTTTGCAACCACGTCTCTGTAATAACTATTAGATCAAACCAATTTATCTCTATTTGTGCAACTAATTCATCTAACTTGTTACGAATGCTCCATACATTCAGATAAAGAGTCTTTCATTTTGACTTTTTACCTTTTTTTCCTGCTTTGACCTTACTTGTTGCACTATTATTGGTAAACTCTGTCCCTTCCTGCCATACTCTGCTTATCTTTAACCAAGCTACTACACTGTTCTGTTGTCTTAACTTTTCTCATTAAATTTCTAAATTTCCCCTCACCTGACCCCTCCCCCCCCCTTTTAGTTTAAATCCCTATCTACCGCCCTAGTTATTCGATTCACCAGGACGCCGGTCCCAGGTTTAAGTGGAGCCCGTCCCATCGGAACAGCTCCCTCTTTCCCTAGTACTGGCGCCAGTGCCCCATGAATCAATACCCCTTCGTCCCACTCCAATCCTTGAGCCATGCAATTAACTTTCTGCTCTGTTTGTCCCTGTGGATCAAAGTGTCCAGGTAACTCTCCTCCTCCCTGATGCATCGCAATGTCTGCAGCTCAGACTCCAGCTCAACAGCTCTGAGCTGAAGTTCCTCAAGTTGCAGACACTTACAGCAGATGTGGTTGCTGGGGATCACGCTGCTCTCCACCAACTCCCACATACTGCAGTTACGACACACCACCTGCACTGCCATTCCTTGTCTACCAAGAATTTATTTATTTACTTTATTTGGGTTTTTAAATCAGTCACTATTCTTAGTTTTATTGACTAATTAATTTATCTAAATTATTAAATTATTGTTTTAAGCTCTTAGTTAAACCCCTGCCCGAAGCTGGAGAGAAAATAAATAGTAATACTCACCAACCTACCTGCTGACATGTGACGACACTTTTTCAATTTCTGCCTGTGATGAGTTGACTCAAAATGAGTGAAGCCTCAGACCGCGCCCCTCACCCTCCCGCGCTCTCGGGCCACGTACTGACTCGCCTCCGACCGCGCCCCTCATCCTCCCGCGCTCTCGGGCCACGTGCTGACTCGCCTCCGACCGCGCCCCTCACCCTCCCGCTCTCTCGGGCCACGTGCTGACTCGCCTCAGACCGCGCCCCTCACCCTCCCGCGCTCTCGGGCCACGTGCTGACTCGCCTCCGACCACGTCCCTCATCCTCCCGCGCTCTCGGGCCACGTGCTGACTCGCCTCCGACCGCACCCCTCGTCCTCCCGCGCTCTCGGGCCACGTGCTGACTCGCCTCCGACCGCGCCCCTCACCCTCCCGCGCTCTCGGGCCACGTGCTGACTCGCCTCCGACCGCGCCCCTCGTCCTCCCGCGCTCTCGGGCCACGTGCTGACTCGCCTCCGACCACGCCCCTCGTCCTCCCGCTCTCTCGGGCCACGTGCTGACTCGCCTCCGACCGCGCCCCTCGTCCTCCCGCGCTCTCGGGCCACGTGCTGACTCGCCTCCGACCGCGCCCCTCATCCTCCCGCGCTCTCGGGCCACGTGCTGACTCGCCTCCGACCGCGCCCCTCGTCCTCCCGCTCTCTCGGGCCACGTGCTGACTCGCCTCCGACCGCGCCCCTCACCCTCCCGCGCTCTCGGGCCACGTGCTGACTCGCCTCAGACCGCGCCCCTCACCCTCCCGCGCTCTCGGGCCACGTGCTGACTCGCCTCCGACCGCGCCCCTCGTCCTCCCGCTCTCTCGGGCCACGTGCTGACTCGCCTCCGACCGCGCCCCTCGTCCTCCCGCTCTCTCGGGCCACGTGCTGACTCGCCTCCGACCGCGCCCCTCACCCTCCCGCGCTCTCGGGCCACGTGCTGACTCACCTCCGACCGCGCCCCTCGTTCTCCCGCTCTCGCAGATTGGTGAGTTCTGGTGTGCAGATTGGAGGATGTGGGATTTAGTAGTGCGCAACCTTTATTCAATGTTTTAACATAACTCAACAGTTTGTAAACATGGGGACGGGACCTGCCTCTGTATTTTACGTGTGCGATGTCTGATCTCAGTTCAGACTCCATGCAGACCCGTATCTTATAATCTGCACATAAGAGGTGCAGGCCGCCTTTAAGAGGAGCAGGCTGCCTTTAAGAGTTCTAGCCACTGGCGATATCGGGGCCCCCCTCCTGATGAGCAGCCACTCAACAGCGCAGTTGGTCCTGGCTGCTCGGAGAGATCAGGTAAATGACCAGGCAGCAGGACTCTCATGTGCTGCCTGCATCTCAACCACGGGGTTCAGGTTAATCGCGCCCTGTGACCCTTGAGCCTGGATTCGGGGATTATCCAATTGAACCCCCTGAACTGTGCACAGGACTCCATGTGTGGCCTAACCAGGTTGAAAGTAACTTCTCTGCTTTTGAATTCTATTCCTCTAGAAAACTATACCAACCATGCCTGCTCCACTAATCCCAGTATTTAATATTTTGGTCAGCTTCTCCCAACTGATCTTGAACTTCACAATATCATAGTAGGTACAGCACAGAGAGAGGCCATTTGGCCCATCGTGCCTGTGCTGGCTCTTTGAAAGAGCTGTCCAATCAGTCCCACTCCCCTGCTCTTTCCCCAGAGCCCTGTAAATTTTTTCCCTTCGAGTATTTATCCAATTCCCTTTTGAAAGTTATTATTGAATCTGCTTCCACCGCCCATTCAGGCAGCGCATTCCAGATCAGAACAACTCACTGCGTAAAAAAATGTTTCCTCATCTCCCCTCTGGCTCTTTTGCCGATCACCTTAAATCTGTGCCCTCTGGTTACCGATCCTTCTGCCACTGGAAACAGTTTCTTCTTATTTACTCAGTCAAAACCCTTCATGATTTTGAACACCTCGATCAAATCTCCCCTTAACCTTCTCTGTTCTAAGGAGAACAATCCCAGCTTCTCCAGTCTCTCCACATAACTGAAGTCCCTCATCCCTGGCACCATTCTAGTAAATCCCCTCTGCACCCTCTCCAAGGCCTTGACATCCTTCCTAAAGTGCGGTGCCCAGAATTGAACACAATCCTCCAGCCGAGGCCTAATCAGTGGGCTAACTTGTGGCTCTTTGTTCCTCTGGGCAGGAGGTTTGGCCGTTTGAACCCTGACCCCTTCCCTGTCTGGGGGTTTGACCAGCTCCTGGCCTCTTATCAGATGACCCATGCTGAGTGTCCGGTTTCTCCCACCGACTGGAAATTTGTAACAAGGGGGCACATCAGGAGACCGTCACGGAGACGGCCTTCAATGGTTGGCTCATTAATTTCTCATTAACGTTCCACTCCCTTCTTTCTCTCGATGGCACCAGGCCGCCTCGCTCTTTCAAGGTGGACGGAGAGGATGATGGACCTTTCTGAGGAGTGACCTTTACCATTCTTGAAGTTGAGTTTATATCAGGAATATATCCCCAGTTCTGACGAAAGGTCATCGGCCTGAAACGTTAACTCTGTTTCTTTCTCCACAGATGCTGCCTCACTTGCTGACTATTTCCAGCATTTTCTGCTTTTATTTTATATCAGAAATAGTTTAGAGCCCCTGCTGGAGCAAATTGCCAGCAATCTTTAGTCGTGACAGAGACACCAGCTGATGGAGCAATGTTCCTGAGTCACTGAGTTATCAGTGAGAACACCTTTCAATCCGCCTTTGTAATCCTGGCACTGTGCAACGACTCTGTAAAGCAGGCTGGCAGATTGATGTTTCTCTGACTCGAAGCCTCTCCGGCTGGGATTACTGAACTGCAGTCAGGAGGGTGGGTACTGAACGAGAAGTGGGGTCCAGCGGGGTACAGTGATGTAGTGGTGACCGCACTCGGCCAGTAATCCAGTCAACGCCAGTTCAAATCCCACTCTGGCAGTTTGAGACCTCTCCAACCCTGACCCTCAGTCCAACCCAATCCTCGAGTGATAAATGTTGGCCGAGACACCAGGAGAACCCCCTGCTCCTCTTCTTCAAATAACACCTCTGGGGCAGACAGGGCCTCGGTTTAACGTCTCATCCGAAAGATGGCAGCTCCGACAGTGCGGCGCTCCCTCAGTACTGACCCTCCGACAGTGCGGCGCTCCCTCAGTACTGACCCTCCGACAGTGCGGCGCTCCCTCAGTACTGACCCTCCGACAGTGCGGCGCTCCCTCAGTACTGACCCTCCGACAGTGCGGCGTCCCTCAGTACTGACCCTCCGACAGTGCGGCGCTCCCTCAGTACCGACCCTCCGACAGTGCGGCGCTCCCTCAGTACTGACCCTCCGACAGTGCAGCGCTCCCTCAGTACTGACCCTCCGACAGTGCGGCGCTCCCTCAGTACCGACCCTCCGACAGTGCGGCGCTCCCTCAGTACTGACCCTCCGACAGTGCAGCGCTCCCTCAGTACTGACCCTCCGACAGTGCAGCGCTCCCTCAGTACCGACCCTCCGACAGTGCAGCACTCCCTCAGTACTGACCCTCCGACAGTGCGGCGCTCCCTCAGTACTGCCCCTCCGACAGTGCAGCACTCCCTCAGTACTGACCCTCCGACAGTGCAGCGCTCCCTCAGTACCGACCCTCCGACAGTGCAGCGTTCCCTCAGTACTGACCCTCCGACAGTGCAGCACCCTCTCAGTACTGGGAGTTTCGGCCTGCATTAATTGCTCAAGTCTCTGGAGTTGGGTTTGAAACCACGGCCTTCTGACCCGGAGACGAGAGAGCTACCAACTGAGATTATAGAAGCGGAAACTGAGGGAAATGTAGAGTTTTAAGCTCCTGGGAAAGAGTGAGTTTAAGCTCGAGCCGGTGCAAAGATTTCCAACTCCTCTGAGCCGCCATATTGGTCCCCGTTTGCAGACGGCTGCAGGCAACGCGTCCGAAACCCACGGGCCGCAACCCCACCAAACCGAGCAGGGTCAGTGGGAGGGCACCTCACCTTCATTTGGTTGTCCAGTATGGGTGCCCACCAGCCCAGTGCTGCCTGGGTGCAATAAGCCTCCCTGCACTCCCCCCTGCCCCCCACCCCACCCCGCCAACCTTTGGCACCCCATACAAAGAAAAGTCACTCTACCCAGATTACTGGGCGACCTATAAACTGGGCTCCGCTGAGACCAGGGAGCGGCATTTATCGACACTACACTGTAGTGCGACGTCACACTGAATTGCCAGACTTAACAAAGTCCTCGCTTTACAAAGTGACACACGTTGCCATATTATCGCTCCCCCTGACTGCTGATCACTGCCACTTAAGCTGCAATTGGCTACACACCATCGGACAGTTAATTCACAGACAGGCGGAGAGGTGAGATATGAAACGTCTGCCATCCCTCGTACCGAACAAACTCCTCACTTTCTCCCTCCCGATACGTGGCTGATTTCAGACACGAGCTAACGGGTGTAATTACAGACCAGTTTCTGTCAAACGAACCCTGACCAGTTTTGATAATTTGCAATCAATGAAAAAAAAATTTAAAATTTGTATGTCAACATTTCTAATGTCACGCTGTAATTACACCCTGCCACCAGTGCAGCACCACCACTGGTGGCAGGGTGGGGGGAGGGCAGGGGCTAATTACGTGTGACAAGTTTACATAGGATGTTTCCATTATAAATTTCGACATGATGATTTATGACAGAGTGCATGACTTTACAATGGGGTCTGAGATACATCTGCACGACTTGGTCCAATTATCTCCTGCCGTCTAGCCCTACCCCCGCTGAAGTTTACACTTGGTTTCGACTGTCCCAAGACATCAATTAGTAGAAAGTAAAATTCCAGCTGAGCAGAAACGTTGATAATTTATTGCTCCTGTAATGGCCCCGTTTCAGGTTCCAAGTGTAATTTAGCCGAGCCTGCAATGAAAGCTTCCATTTGCGTTGGGGAATCCCCATGAGGAGGCTTTGTCAGTGATGTCTGCCCAGCAATCTGTATCAATTCAGATTATCCTCCTGTTCGAGTCTCTGCTCGTGTGGTGGAGCCCAATATTCCACCAACCTCCTTCACCACTTTCTGCTCTGCGGGCTAACTTTTAATTACTTGCCCTAAATCCCATTGGTCAGCCCTCCGTATATATTGTGGTCATGGTACTGGGCTAGAAATACAGAGATCGGGGGGTTTAACTCCCAGTCTCAGGGGCTTTCAGCAACAAATGAATTGCTGGACGAAAAAAGACCATCGAGTTCATCTTCTACCATTCTGGTAGTCGCATGGTAGCATAGTATGTTATAACACAGAAGGAGGCCATTCGGCCCATTGTGCCTGTGCCTGAAAGAGCTATCCAATTAGTCCCACTCCCCCCTGCTCTTTCCCCGTAGCCCTGTACACTTTTTTCCCTTTAAGTATTTATCCAATTCCCTTTTGAAAGTTATTATTGAATCTGCTTCCACCGCCCTTTCAGGCAGTGAATTCCAGATCAGAACAACTCGCAGCCTAAAAGAATGTTTCCTCATGTCGCCTCTGGCTCTTTTGCCGATCGCCTTAAATCTGTGTCCTCTGGTTACCGACCCTTCTGCCACTGGAAACAGTTTCTCCTTATTTACTCTATCAAAACCCTTTATGATTTTGAACACCTCGATCAAATCTCCCCTTAACCTTCTCTGTTCCAAGGAGAACAATCCCAGCTTCTCCAGTCTCTCCACATAACTGAAGTCCCTCATCCCTGGCACCATTCTAGTAAATCCCCTCTGCACCCTCTCTAAGGCCTTCACATCCTTCCTAAAGTGTGGTGCCCAGAATTGAACACAATCCTCCAGCTGAGGCCTAACCAGTGTTTATAAAGGTTTAGCATAACTTCCTTGCTTTTGTACTCTATGCCTCTATTAATAAAGCCCAGGATCCCATATGCTTTTTTAACAGCCTTCTCAACTTGTCCTGCCACCTTCAATGATTTGTGTACATACACCCCCAGGTCTCTCTGTTCCTGCACTCCCTTTAAAATTGTACCATTTAGTTTATATTGCCTCTCCTCATTCTTCCTACCACTTCACACTTCTCTGTGTTAAATTTCATCTGCCATGTGTCTGCCCATTTCACCAGTCTGTCTCTGTCCTCCTGAAGTCTGTTACTATCCTCCACATTGTTTACTACATTTCCAAGTTTTGTGTCAAACTTTGAAATTATCCCCGCTGTACCCAAGTCCAGGTCATTAATATATATCAAAAAGAGCAGTGGTTCTAATACTGACCCCTGGGGAACACCACTGTATACTTCCCTCCAGTCTGAAAAACAACCGATCACCACTACTCTCTGCTTTCTGTCCCCGAGCCAATTTCCTATCCACGCTGTCACTGTCCCTTTAATCCCATGGACTTTAATTTTGCTAACAAGTCTATTATGTGGCACTTTATCAAATGCCTGTTGAAAGTCCAGATACACATCAACCGCACTCCCCTCATCAACCCTCTCCGTTACTTCATCAAAGAACTCAATCAAGTTAATCAAACATGATTTTCCTTTAACAAATCCGAGCTGATTTTCATTTATTAGCCCAGACTTTTGCAAGTGCCAATTAATTTTGTCCCAGATTATTGTCTCTAAAAGTTTCCCCACCACCGACGTTAGACTGACTGGCCTGTAATTTCCGGGTTTATCCCTCTCCCCTTTTTTGAACAGGGGTGTAACATTTGCAATCCTCCAGTCCTCAGGCACCGTCCCCATACCTAATGAGGATTGGAAGATTGTGGCCAGAGCCTCCGCAATTTCCACCCTTACTCCCCTCAGTAACCCAGGATGCATCCCATCTGGACTTTTCTATTTTGAGTACTGCCAATCTTTTAAGTCCCTCCTCTTGATCTATTTTTATCCTATCCAATATCACTACTGCCTCCTCCTTTACTGCTACATTGGCAGCATCCTCTTCTCTAGTGAAGACAGATGTGAAATATTCATTTAGTGCCTCAGCCACGTCCTCTGCCTCCTCAAGAGGATCTCCTTTTTTGTTTCTAATTGGCCCCACCCTTCCTTTCATAGAATTATAGAAAGGTTGCATCACGGAGAGAGGCCATTCAGCCCATCGAGTCTGTGCTGGCTCTATGCAAGAGCAATCCAGCTAGTCCCATTCCCCCATCCTTTCCACGTAGCCCTGCAAATTTTTTCCCTTCGAGTACTTATCCAGTTCCCTTTTGAAGGCCATGATTGAATCTGCCTCCACCACCCCCTTGGGCAGTGCATTCCAGATCCTAACCACTCGCTGTGTAAAAAGGTTTTTCCCCATGTCGCCTTTGGTTCTTTTGCCAATTACCTTAAATCTATGTCCTCTGGTTCTTGACCCTTCCACCAATGGGAACAGTTTCTCTCTATCTACTCTGTCTAGACCCTTCATGATTTTGAATACCTCGATCAATTCTCCTCTCAACCTTCTCTGTTCTAAGGAGAACAACCCCAGCTTCTCCAATCTATCCACATAACTGAAGTCCCTCATCCCTGGAATCATTCTAGTAAATCTCTTCTGCACCCTCGCTAAGGCCTTCACATCTTTCCTAAAGTGTGGTGCCCAGAATTGGATACAATATTCTAGTTGTGGCCGAGCCAGTGTTTTATAAAGGTTCATCATAACCTCCTTGCTTTTGTACTCTATACCTCTATTTATAAAGCCCAGGATCCCGTATGCTTTTTTAACCACTTTCTCAACCTGCCCTGCCACCTTCAATGACCTGTGCACTTATAGCCCAGATCTCTCTGTTCCTATTGAGGACTGCCCCTTTAAATAGTTTAAATAGGCCTCCTCCAGCTGACAGCCTGTGATGCGGGTGCTCAGTCCGCCCGCTGCGCAGGTTGATGACTGCACTTCCAAGTTTTGTGTCATCTGCAAATTTTGAAATTGTGCCCTGTACACCCAAGTCCAAGTCATTAATATATATCAAGAAAAGCAGTGGTCCCAGCACCGACCCCTGGGGAACACCACTGTACACCTCCCTCCAGTCCGTAAAACAACCGTTCACCACTACTCTCTGTTTCCTGTCCCTGAGCCAATTTTGTATCCATGCTGCCACTGTCCCTTTAATTCCATGGGCTTCAATCTTGATGATAAGCCTATTGTGTGGCACTTTTTCAAAAGCCTTTTGAAAGTCCATATACACTACATCAACCGCATTGCCCTCATCTACCCCCTCTGTTACCTCATCAAAAAACTCTATCAGGTTAGTTAAACACGATTTACCTTTAACAAAACCGTGCTAGCCTTTCCCTAATCAATCCACACTGTCCAAGTGACTGTTAATTCTGTCACGGATTATCGTTTCTAAAAGTTTCCCCACGACCGAGGTTAAACTGACTGGCCTTTAGTTGCTGGGTTTATCCTTATGTAACATTCGCAATTCTCCAGTCCTCTGGCACCATTCCCGTATCTAAAGATGATTGGAAGATTATGGCCAGTACCTCCTCAATTTCCACCCTTCCCTCAGCAACCCAGGATGCATCCCATCCGGACCTGGTGAATTATCTACTTTAAGTACAGCCAGCCTTTCTAATACCTCCTCTTTATCAATTATTAGCCCATCCAGTATCTCAACTACAGCTTCCTTTACTGAGAGTCATAGAATTATGGAATCATAGAATTATGGAAACATACAGCACAGAAGGAGGCCATTCAGCCCTTCGTGCCTGTGCTGGCTCTTTGAAAGAGCTATCCGATTAGTCCCACTCCCCTGCTCTTTCACCTATGGCCCTGTATTTCTTCTCCTATGCGGGTAGAGTTTAACGTTCGGGTGTGTGACAGGGAGACCCCTGACCGCCCTCCCGAGCCGGGAGTGAAGGGGCCTCAGCCATCTCCAGGCCTGGGGCCTCTTCAAATGGAACCAGCGAGCTGCCCGGCCCTAATGGACGTCCAGAGGCAGCTGGCCGATTTCAGGCCCATGGCGGGGGTGAGATCCCAGGGCAGCAGCGGCCCTGATTATTACTGTGATGCCTGGAGGACCATTCCTGCTCTTCCGGGCCCCATAAAAATAATTTAAGTCTTCCCTTGTTTGAGGTCAGTTTGGCTCCGCCGTCGGTGGATCTGCTCAGGGAATGTACCGCCATCGTTCCGCCCAGTTATCTCCCAGAATGGCGGCCGGGGTCCTCTGTACGTCGTGGGACCCTCGATTTGCATATTTAAAGGGGAACCCCGGTTACATCAGTGACGCCTCAATAATGCAGATTTGGCCAAGTTAAAATTGGCCCCTTTGTCTCCCTCTCTATCTCAATCTATCTCTTTCTATCTCTATCTCTCTCTCTCTCTCTCTCTGTTTCTCTCTCTCTCTTTCTCTGTCTCTCTCTTCCTCTCTGTCTTCCTCTGTCTCTAAATCTTGCTCTCCATCTCTGTCTCTCTGTCTCTCTCTCCCTTTCTCTCACTCCCTCTCCGTCTCCCTCTATCTCTCTTTCTCTCTGTCTCCCTCTGGCTCCCTTTGTCTCTCTCCCTCTGTCTCTTTCTCGTTCCCACAGTCTCTCTCCCTCTCTGTCCCTCTCTCCCTCTGTCTCTCTGTCCCTCTGTATCTCTTGCTCTCTGTTACTCTGTCCCGCACCCCCTCTCTCTCTCTCTCTCTCTCTCCCCCTCTCTCTCTCTCTCTGTCCCTCTGTACCTCACGCTCTCTGTTACTCTGTCTCTCTCTCTCTCTCCCCCTCTCTCTGTATCTCTCTCACTCTCTCTCTCTCTCTCTCTGTCCCTCTCTCTCTCTGTCCCTCTGTATCTCTCTCTCTCTCTGACATGTACTTGAGGCTAATTGTGATTTATATTTTTGTAAGTTACCAGTTTGTGCAGTTCCGACGAAGTTAAAATGAGAATAAAGGGATGTTAAATTGATCCGGGTTGTGTGGGAGAGTCACACATTCCTCAGGAGCTCCTCACTGACAGGAGAGAGCAGCAATAATGGGAACACATCGACAGTCTGCTGCCCCTAATTAATCATCTCGTACTCCCACCACCCTCTCTGTGCTCTTTCATTGTCTTCCCTCTATCCTGTCCTCCCTGTTTGCCTCTCTGTCTCACTTATCTCTTCCCTTCTATTTCTCTTTCTGTCTCTCTACCGCTCTCCTCTCACTCTTTTTCTTTCTGTCTCTCTTTTTGTGTCAGTTTCAGTCTGTCTCTGTCTCTCTCTTTCTTACTACCTCTGTCTGTCTGTCTCTCTCGGTCTCTTTCTCTCCTCCTCTCTCTGATCCTCTCTCTTTCTCTCTCTTTCTCTCCTCCTCTCTCTTTCTCTCTCTTTCTCTCCTCCTCTCTCTGATCCTCTCTCTGTCTCTCTCTTTCTCTCCTCTCTCTTTCTCTCCTCTCTCTCTTTCTCTCTCTCCATCTCGTTTTTAAGCCAAGCCCTCACTCGGTTCCATTCCTATCTAACCAATCGTAGCCAGAGCCATCTCCAGCAATGGCTTCTCTTCCTGGCCTGGACCGTTCCCTCCAGATTCCCCCCAAGGATCCCACCTCCTCCTCCTCCTCCTCCTCCTCCTCATCTACCTGTTGCCCCTTGGCGACATCATCCGCAGACATGTGACATCCAAATAGAAATAGGATGATAAAAGATGGCCAATCTGGGCCCATGAGGGGGAGGGTCTCACCAATCTCAATTACTGGTTTTCTTTGCGGAGTTTGATTGGTGAAAGGCAGCGGATGTGGTTGTGTGGTTTGATACAGTCCGTCTGGAAACGCTGGGACTGCAAATAAAGAAAGTGGGAATCGGTGGAATTGTTTTACAGTGGATACCGTAATTAGTGAATTGGATAAATACTTGAAGGGAGAAAGTTTACAGGGCTGTGGGGGAAGAGCAGGGGAGTGGGACTAATTGGACAGCTCTTTCAAAGAGCCGGCATAGGCACGACGGGCCGAATGGCCTCCTCCTGTGCTGTACCTTCTATGATGCTGTGATTCGATGGTTGACTGATAGAACCGAGAGGGTGGGGGTCCGGGGATTGTCACCAGCCGGGGGAGAATGTTACCACGGGCTCTGTTATGGGACCTCTTTTTGTTTAGTATCTTTATAAATGGGAGTCACAAGCACAGTGGCCAAAAATGATGCAGGTGGTACAAAGCTAGTGAAGGTGGCAGACCCCTGAACAGGATAAGCTACAGGAGGATTTGGATATACCTGCGAATTGGGCAGACAGGCGGCAAATGAAATTCAATGTAGAAAAATGCAAAAAGTTCTCCGCAGGGAGACAAAAGAAATCCAGGAAGGGGAAACTATTACTTTAATGGAAAGGAAATAACGGGCACGGGAAATGAAAGAGATCTGGGGGTCCTGATTGACAATAAATTGAATCTATGGTGACAACGCTCGGTGAGAGTGAGTGAAGTGAATCGGGCGTTGGGATATATTATAAGGTCAATATTGAGCAGCAATAGTGGGGGAATTCTATAAATCATCTTTATAAATCATTGGGGTGACCGCACTTGGAAAACTGTGTCCAGTCCTGGTCACCACAGTATAAAAAGGATATTGCAGTTATTGAAAGGATACAGGAGAGAGCAACAGGTGTGATTGAGGAGATGGAGGGATTGGATTATGTAAATTGGAAGGTTCTCACTGGGAAACACAATGTTCAGATGTGATCTGATTGCTGTTCTCCGGATTCTAAAGAGATTAGACAATGTCGACCATGACAGGCTGTTTCACCGTGTCCTGAACAGTGGGACCAGAGGACACGGCCTGCGCTCGAAGGGGGCAAATTCAAAACTAATATGGGGAAACATTGGGCATCATTTTAGCACCCGCTATCGGGTGCGTTCCTGGAGGGGGGGGCCCCCGAAAATCAGGAAATCCCGGAGCGGGACCGGAGCCCGCCTCGAACCCGCGTACTTCCGGGTTCCCCACTGACGCGCCGGCGTGCGCGCGCAGCCCCCGCTGGTAGGAATCCCGCAGGCACTTGACGCTATTTACTTTGCTTGTTCAGGTCATTAAAAGACCTGATTAAGAGATTATGTGAGGAGGGGTGGGATTTTAAAGCAAACTGGGACTGTTTCCCACACTGGGGGAAACACTCCCAGTTGAAATGGACGTGTTGCAGCTGTCAGCCTGTGGCATCTGCAAAGGTCCAATTGACAAGTTCGGGGGGGGTGGGGAGACCCTCACCCATTGCAGGAGGCCACTCTGTCACTTGGGACAAAGTTTGGCCTCCACCACCCTCCTCCTGACAATCAGAGTCACCAACTTGCACACTTACCCCGGGGTCCAGAGACATGTACCTACCTTGCGGACCCCCTCAGATGTACATCTTCCGGATGGGGGCTACCGTAGCTGCAGTCATGACCTCCTCGGAGGGCCAACAGCATCACCAGCCTCACCAGCCTCACCAGCCACGCCGTCCACCTCTGACACGTGGAGCTCCACAACAGAGCGCTGTGACACATCCACCTGTATAGCAGGAGGGAGGGCTACCGCAGAGAGAGATGCGTCGCAGAGGGCACTACCCTCGCCACAGGGTCCACAGACCGAGGCTCAGCTTCCTGGACCTCTCTGAACAGCAGTGCACGGAGGCTCAGTGTCACTCGACATGTAGCCGTGGACATCTGCAGCCTGCTTCATGCGGAGCTGCTCCCGGCTGGCCCGAGCACCATCTTCTTACCTGTCGCTGTCAAAGTCACCACTGCCCTCAACAACTTCTCCTCCGCATCCTTCCAGGGTGCCACCGGGGACATCGCCAACGTCTCTCAGCCATCTGCACAAAAGAGCCCTGCAAATACACCTACACCCACTCTGCAGTGACACAATGGGTGGCATCAGTTGTGGGTCTTCATAGTGATCCTCAGGAAAGGGCATTATTGCACAAACCAGACAAGATTCGCGAAGACGTGACAGTAGTGGTGCCAATATAATATGTGATATTATATTGTTACATAAGGTTAAATCTCATGGGATCCAAGGTGAGGTAGCCAATTGGATACAAAATTGGCTTGACGACAGAAGACAGAGGGTGGTTGTAGAGGGTTGTTTTTCAAACTGGAGGCCTGTGACCAGCGGTGTGCCTCAGGGATCGGTGCTGGGTCCGCTGTTATTTGTTATTTATATTAATGATTTGGATGAGAATTTAGGAGGCATGGTTAGTAAGTTTGCAGATGACACCAAGATTGGTGGCATTGTGGACAGTGAAGAAGGTTATCTAGGATTGCAACGGGATCTTGATAAATTGGGCCAGTGGGCCGATGAATGGCAAATGGAGTTTAATTTAGGTAAATGTGAGGTGATGCATTTTGGTAGATCGAATCGGGCCAGGACCTACTCCGTTAATGGTAGGGTGTTGGGGAGAGTTATAGAACAAAGAGATCTAGGGGTACAGGTTCATAGCTCCTTGAAAGTGGAGTCACAGGTGGATAGGGTGGTGAAGAAGGCATTCAGCATGCTTGGTTTCATTGGTCAGAACATTGAATACAGGAGTTGGGATGTCTTGTTGAAGTTGTACAAGACATTAGTAAGGCCACACTTGGAATACTGTGTACAGTTCTGGTCACCCTATTATAGAAAGGATATTATTAAACTAGAAAGAGTGCAGAAAACATTTACTAGGATGCTACCGGGACTTGATGGTTTGACTTATAGGGAGAGGTTGGATAGACTGAGACTTTTTTCCCTGGAGAGTAGGAGGTTAAGGGGTGATCTTATAGAAGTCTATAAAATAATGAGGGGCATAGATAAGGTAGATAGTCAAAATCTTTTCCCAAAGGTAGGGGAGTCTATAACGAGGGGGCATAGATTTAAGGTGAGAGGGGAGAGATACAAAAGGGTCCAGAGGGGCAATTTTTTCACTCAAAGGGTGGTGAGTGTCTGGAACGAGCTGCCAGAGGCAGTAGTAGAGGCGGGTACAATTTTGTCTTTTAAAAAGCATTTGGACAGTTACATGGGTAAGATGGGTATAGAGGGATATGGGCCAAGTGCAGGCAATTGGGACTAGCTTAGTGGTATAAACTGGGCGACATGGACATGTTGGGCCGAAGGGCCTGTTTCCATGTTGTAAACTTCTATGATTCTATGATTCTAATGTGAGTTGCTCAGAAATTCAATATAAGTAACAACCATGACAAACCCTCAAACACCCTTGTGCATCCCCTTCATGCTCACGACACGTTTGCCTTACGTTGCCTACTGCACGTATGTGATGCATGCCCTGTGGCTGCAGCATGGGGAGTGGCAGGTTGAGTGAGGCTGACCGTGAAAGAGATGCACGAGAGGGTGTGTATGAGATAGAGCCATGAGATTGTATGAGGATTGGGTTGAGTGGTAGTGGCGGGATGAGTACTGGCGAGGTGAGTAAGTGCAGGTAAGATGAGGATGAGGTTTGAGTGGGTGTGAGGAGTGATGTGAGAGAGCAGTGTTGGCAGTGCAGAAGGAGATGTGGGGTGGGGGCGGTGATGTGGCAGACGGAGTGTAGGGGAATGAGTAAGTGTACTCACTTCGGCTGACCTACTGAGGTCATTGGAGCGCCTCCTGCACTGTATGCAGGTGGGCGGTATGTTGGTGGTGCTGGTGACCTCCTCTGCCACCTCGAGCCAGGCCTTCCTGGTGGCAGAGGCTGGCCGCTTCCTCCCGCCCGTCGGGGGGACGATCTCCGTCCTCCCCCTCCTCCTCACCCCATGTATTGATACCTGGAGTGAGGCATCATTAAACTGGGAGCAGCCTTCCCCCTGGGCTGCTCCATGCTGTAATTTTTTCTATTTGTTGCAGCATCTGTCAGTGGAGGACTGCCCCTTTAAATAGAGCTCCTCCAGCTGACAGATCTTACTGCACACGCGCAGCCCGCCCGACGCGCAGATCAGCAGTGGGGAACCCGGAGGAGCAGGTAAGTGGATCCAATTATGCTACGATCGCGCGGGTGGCTGACTAATTTCACCGGGCGCGTTACCCACACTCCCGATAGCCCCCCCGCCGAGAACCCACCGCCCTGGTAACATCGGGCCCATTATCTCAGTGAGCGAGTGTAATGTATCCAAGTTTGCTGACGATACAAAGCTAGGTGGGAAAGTAAGCTGTGAGGAGGACACAGAGTCTGCAAAGGGATATAGACAGGTTTAGTGAGTGGGCAAGAAGGTGACAGATGGAGTATAATGTGGGGAAATGGGAGGTTATTCACTTTGGTAGGAAGAATAGAAAAACAGAATATTTTTTAAATGGTGAGAAACTATTAAATGTTGGTGTTCAGAGGGATTTGGGTGTCCTTGTACACAATACACAGAAAGTTAACATGCAGGTACAGCAAGCAATTAGGAAGGTTATGTTGTGTTAGCCTTTATTGCAAGGGGGTTGGAGTACAAGAGTAAGGAAGTCTTGCTGCAATTGTACAGGGCTTTGGTGAGACCTCACCTGGAGTACTGTGTACAGTTTTGGTCTCCTTATCTAAGGAAGGATATACTTGCCTTAGAGGGAGTGCAACAAAGGTTCACTAGATTGATTCCTGGGATGAGAGGGTCGTCCTATGAGGCGAGATTGAGTAGAATGGGCCTATACTCTCTGGAGTTTAGAAGAATGAGAGGTAATCTCATGGAAACATATAAGATTCTAAGAGGGCTTGACAGGGTAGATGCTGAGAGTCCAGAACTAGGTGGCACAGTCTCGGGATAAGGTGTCGGCCATTTAGGACTGAGATGAGGAGGAATTTCTTCACTCAGAGGGTTGTGAATCTTTGGAATTCTCTCCCCCAGAGGGCTGTGGATGCTGAGTTCTTGAATATATTCAAGACTGAGATCGATAGATTTTTGGACTCTAGGGGAATCAAGGGATTTGGAGATCGGGCAGGAAAGTGGAGTTGAGGTCGAAGATTGGCATGATCTGATTGAATGGTGGAGCAGGCTCGAGGGGCCGAATGGCCTACTCCTGCTCCTATTTCTTATATTTTTTGTTCATATGCAACTGCCAGGATGCGTCTCTCTTTGTCTCTCTATTTCTTCATCTTGTCTTTCCATTTTTCTGTCCCTCCGTTTATGTCCCTAGTTCTCTATCTCTACCTCTGTCTACCTCTCTCATTCCCTGTCTCTGTCTGTCCAGTTCTTTAATTTTCTGTCTCACCCTGTTTCTCTCTTTCTGTGTGTGTGTGTGTGTGTGTTTGTATCTGTCTCTCATTGTCTCTTTTTCTGTGTGTGTGTGTGTCTGTCTCTCATTGTTTCTCTCTGTTTCTGTGAGCGTGTCATTTTTTATTTATTCATGGGATGTGGGCATCGCTGGCGAGGCCGGAATTTATTGCCCATCCCTAATTGCCCTTGAGAAGGTGATGGTGAGCCGCCTTCTTGAACCGCTGCAATCCGTGTGGTGACGGTTCTCCCACAGTGCTGTTAGGAAGGGAGTTCCAGGATTTTGACCCAGTGACGATGAAGGAACGGCGATATATTTCCAAGTCGGGATGGTGTGTGACTTGGAGGGGAACGTGCAGTTGGTGTTGTTCCCATGTGCCTGCTGCTCTTGTCCTTCTAGGTGATACAGGTCGCGGGTTTGGGAGGTGCTGTCGAAGAAGCCTTGGCGAGTTGCTGCAGTGCATCCTGTGGATGGTGCACACTGCAGCCACAGTGGGCCGGTGGTGAAGGGAGTGAATGTTTAGGGTGGTGGATGGGGTGCCAATCAAGCGGGCTGCTTTATCTTGGATGGTGTCGAGCTTCTTGAGTGTTGCTGGAGCTGCACTCATCCAGGCAAGTGGAGAGTATTCCATCACACTCCTGACTTGTGCCTTGTAGATGGTGGAAAGGCTTTGGGGAGTCAGGAGATGAGTCACTCGCCGCAGAATACCCAGCCTCTGACCTGCTCTCGTAGCCACAGTATTTATATGGCTAGTCCAGTTAAGTTTCTGGTCACTGGTAACCCCCAGGTTGTTGATGGTGGGGGATTCGGCAATGGTAATGCCGTTGAATGTCAAGGGGAGGTGGTTAGACTCTCTCTTGTTGGAGATGGTCATTGCCTGGCGTGAATGTTACTTGCCACTTATCAGCCCATAGCCTTTGCTGTATCCAGTGCACTCAGCCATTTTTTGTCACATGGAGTGAATTGAATTGGCTGAAGACTGGCTTCTGTGATGGTGGGGATATCGGGAGGAGGATGAGATGGATCATCCACTCGGCACTTCTGGCTGAAGACGGTTGCAAACGCTTCAGCCTGGTCTTTTGCACTCGTGCTGGACTCCGCCATCATTGAGGATGGGGATGTTTGCAGAGCCTCCTCCTCCCATTAGTTGTTTAATTGTCCACCACCATTCACAATTGGACGTGGCAGGACTGCAGAGCTTTGATCTGATCTGTTGGTTGTAGAATCGCTTAGCTCTGTTTGTAGCATGTTGCTTCCGCTGTTCAGCATGCATGTAGTCCTGAGTTGTAGCTTCACCAGGTTGGCACCTCATTTTTAGGTACGCCTGGTGCTGCTCCTGGCATGCTCTTCTACACTCCTCATTGAACCAGGGTTGATCCCCTGGCTTGTTGGTAATGGTAGAGTGAGGAATATGCCGGGCCATGAGGTTACAGATTGTGCTGGAATACAATTCTGCTGCTGCTGATGGCCCACAGCGCCTCATGGATGCCCAGTTTTGAGCTGCTAGATCTGTTCTGAATCTATCCCATTTAGCACGGTGGTAGTGCCACACAACACGTTGGATGGTGTCCTCAGTGTGAAGACGGGACTTCGTCTCCACGAGGACTGTGCGGTGGTCACTCCTACCAATACTGTCATGGACAGATGCATTTGCGACAGGTAGATTGGTGAGGACGAGGTCAAGTAAGTTTTTCCCTCGTGTTGGTTTGTTCACCACCTGCTGCAGGCCCAGTCTAGCAGCTCTGTCCTTCAGGACTCGGCCAGCTCGGTCAGTCGTGGTGCTACCGAGCCACTCTTGGTGATGGACATTGAAGTCCCCCACCCAGAGTACATTCTGTGCCCTTGTTACCCTCAGTGCTTCCTCCAAGTGGTGTTCAACATGGAGGAGTAGTGGTGGGATGAGTACTGGGGAGGTGAGGAAGTGCAGGTAAGATGAGGATGAGGTTTGAGTGGGTGTGAGGAGTGATGTGATAGAGTAGTGTCGGCAGTGCAGAAGGAGTTGTGGGGTGGGGGCGGTGATGTGGAAGACGGAGTGTAGGAGAATGAGTAAGTGTACTCACTTTGACTGACCTGGTTAGGTCATTGAAGCGCTTCCTGCACTGGATCCAGGTGCGGGAGACGTTGCTGCTGCTGGTGACCTCCTCTGCCACCTCGAGCCAGACCTTCTCGGTGGCAGAGACAGGCCACTTCCTCCCGTCCGCCGGGTACAAGATCTCCCTCCTCCTCCTCACCCCATCCAGTCGGACCTGGAGTGAGGCATCGCTGAATCTGGGAGCAGCCTTTCCCCTGGTCTGCTCCATTGTGTAATTTTGGTTCTTTGCTGCAGGAGCAGCATTGGAGGACTGCCCCTTTAAATAGGGCTCCTCCAGCTGACAGCCTGTGACGCGGGTGCGCAGTCCGCCCGCTGCGCAGGTTGACGACGGGAAACCCGGAAACCACGGTAAGTGGCTTCAATTTACCCGCGATCACGTGGGGAATGGACGGATTTCACTGGGCGGGTCACCCACGCGCCCAGTCGCCCCCCCGCTACCATCCCGCCTCCCTGGTAATATCGGGGCCCTTGTCCCTGTTTGTGTGTGTGAGTGTGTGTGTGTGTGTGTCTGTCTGTCTCTGTTTTTGTGTGTGTGTGTGTGTTTCTTATTGACTCTGTTTTTGTGTGTTTGTCTCCCATTGTTTGTCTCAGTTTCTGTGTGTCTGTCTGTCTCTCATTGTTTGTGCGTGTGTGTGTCTGTCTGTCTCTCATTGTTTATGCGTGTGTGTGTGTGTGTGTCTGTCTCTCATTGTTTGTCTCAGTTTCTGTGTGTGTGTCTGTCTCTCATTGTTTGTCTCAGTTTCTGTGTGTCTGTGTGTGTGTGTCTGTCTCTCATTGTTTGTGTGTGTGTGTGTGTGTGTGTCTCTCGTTGTTTGTCTCTGTTTCTGTGTGTGTGTCTGTGTCTCATTGGTTGTCTCCTCTTCTGTGTGTGTGCGTGTGTATGTGACTGTCTCTCGTTGTTTCTATCCGTTTCTGTGTATGTATGTTTGTCTGTCTCTTGTTGTTTGTCTATGTTTCTGTGTGTGTGTGCCTGTCTCTCATTGTTTGTCCCTGCTTCTGTGTGTGTGCCTGTCTCTCACTGTTTGTCTTTGTGTGTTTGTGTGTTTGTGTCTGTCTCTCGTTGTTTGACTCTGTGTGTGTGTGTGAGTCTGTATTTTTCTCTCGTTGTTTGTTTCCGTTTCTCTGTGTGTGTGTGTGTGTGTGTCTGTCTGTCTGTCTCTCATTGTTTGTCCCTGTTTCTGTGTGTGTTTGTCTGTCTCTCGTTGTTTGTCTCTGTTTCTCTGTGTGTGTCTGTCTGTCTCTCACTGTTTGTCTGTGTGTGTGTGTGTGTGTGTGTCTGTCTGTCTGTCGCTCATTGTCTGTCTCTGTTTGTGTGTGTGTGTCTGTGTCTTATTGACCCTGTTTCTGTTTGTTTGTCTCTTGTTTGTCTCTGTTTCTGTGTTTTTGTGTGTTTGTTTCTCACTGTTTGTCTCTGTTTCTGTGTGTGTGTGTGTGTGTGTCTGTCTCTCGTTGTTTGTCTCTGTTTGTGTGTGTGAGTGTGTGTGTGTGTATTTTCCACTAATTGTTTGTCTGTTCTGTGTGAGTGTGCCTGTCTCTCGTTATTGATCTCTGTTCTGTGTGTGTGTGTGTGTGTGTGTGTCTGTCTGTCTCTCACTGTTTGTCTGTGTGTGTGTCTGTCTGTCGCTCATTGTCTGTCTCTGTTTTTGTGTGTGTGTCTGTGTCTTATTGACCCTGTTTCCGTTTGTTTGTCTCTTGTTCGTCTCTGTTTCTGTATGTCTGTGTGTGTCTCTCGTTGTTTGTCTCTGTTTCTGTGTGTGTGTCTGTCTGTCTCTCGTTGTTTGTCTCTGTTTCTGTGTGTGTGTCTGTCTGTCTCTCGTTGTTTGTCTCTGTTTCTCTGTGTGTGTCTGTGTATGTGTGTGTGTGTGTGTCTGTCTCTCGTTGTTTGTCCCTGTTTCTGTGTGTGTTTGTGTCCGTCTCTCGTTGTTTGGCTCTGTTTGTGTGTATGTGTGTCTGTATTTTTCTCTCATTGGTTGTCTCTGTTCTCTGTGAGTGTGCCTGTCTCTTGTTGTTGGTTTGTGTTCTCTGTGTGCATATGTGTGTGTGTGTGTGTGTGTGTGTGTGTCTGTCTCTCATTGTTTGTCTCTGTTTCGGTGTGTGTCTGTGTCTCATTGTTTGTTTCCTCTTCTGTGTGTGTGGCTGTTTCTCGTTGTTTGTCTCTGTCTCTGTGTGTGTGTGTGTTTGTCTGTCTCTCACTGTTTATCTCTGTTTCTGTGTGTGTGTGTGTGTGTGTGTGTGTATCTGTCTCTCACTCTTTGTCTCTGTGCGAGTGTGTCTGTCTGTCTGTGTCGCTCACTGTTTGTCTCTGTTTTTGTGTGTGTGTCGGTGTCTCATTGACCCTGTTTCTGTGTTTGTCTGTCTCTCGTTTCTCTCTGTTTCTGTGTTTTTGTGTGTCTGTCTCTCGTTGTTTGTCTATGTTTCTCTGTGTGTGTCTGTCTCTCACTGTTTGTCTCTGTTTCTGTGTGTGTTTGTGTCTGTCTCTCGTTGTTTGTCTCTGTTTATGTGTGCGCGTGTGTGTGTGTGTGTGTGTCTGTATTTTTCTCTCACTGTTTGTCTCTGTTTCTGTGTGTGTGTGAGAGTGTGTCTTTCTCTCATTGTTTGTCCCCGTTTCTGTGTGTGTGTGTTTGTCTTTCATTGTTTGTCTCTGTATCTGTGTGTGTTTGTGTCTGTCTTTATTTGTTATTCCTTGTTTCTGTGTGTGTGTTTCTGTCTCTCCTTGTTTGTCTCTGTCTGTGTGTATTTGTGTGTGCGTGTGTGCCTGTGTGTGTGTCTGTCTCTCGTTGTTTGTGTCTGTCTGTCTCTCTTTGTTTGTATCTGTTTCTGTTTATGAGGCCCCGATATTACCAGGGAGGCAGGATGGCAGTGGGCAGCGGGGGGAGCGTCTGGGCGCGTGGGTGACCCGCCCAGTGAAATCCGTCCGTTCCCCACGCGATCGCGGGTAAATTGAAGCCACGAAACGCGGCTTCCGGGCTTCCCGTCGTCAACCTGCGCAGCGGGCGGACTGCGCACCCGCATCACAGGCTGTCAGCTGGAGGAGCCCTATTTAAAGGGGCAGTCCTCCAATGCTGCTCCTGCAGCAAAGAACCAAAATTACACAATGGAGCAGACCAGGGGAAAGGCTGCCCCCAGATTTACTGATGCCTCACTCCAGGTCCGACTGGATGGGGTGAGGAGGAGGAGGGAGATCTTGTACCCGGTGGACGGGAGGAAGTGGCCTGTCTCTGCCACCAAGAAGGCCTGGCTCAAGGTGGCAGAGGAGGTCACCAGCAGCAGCAACGTCTCCCGCACCTGGATCCAGTGCAGGAAGCGCTTCAATGACGTAACTAGGTCAGTCAAAGTGAGTACACTTACTGATTCTCCTACACTCCGTCTTCCACATCACCGCCCCCACCCCACAACTCCTTCTGCACTGTCAACACTGCTCTATCACATCACTCCTCACACCCACTCAAACCTCATCCTCATCTTACCTGCACTTCCTCACCTCCCCAGTACTCATCCCACCACTACCACTCAACCCAATCCTCATACAATCTCATGGCTCTGTCTCATTCTCACCCTCTGATGCATCTCTTTCACGGTCAGCCTCACCCAAACCAATGCATTCAGCGGTTGGCCACGTCACCATCACTCACTCACGCCTCTCTACTTTCTCCCCTTACAGGAGAAGAGAGCCCAGAATGCACGGGAGAGGGTGAAGACCGGAGGGGGGGGGCCGCAAGATCAGGCCGTCCTCTCGGACGCGGATCAGGAGGCTCTCGAATTGAGTCGCACCCTCGAGTGCCTGTCTGTGGGGAACGCCGAGACTGCCACCTGACAAACGGCTGGTGACAGATCTTTAACATTCAGCACTCACAATAGCAAATGATGTTAACATGCCTTGCCATCTTCAGCACCTCAACATCCGTCATCATGCTTGATATTGCCTTCTGTTCTTTTACAGGGCCTTCAGCGACCGCCGTGACTGCGGAGGGCGATTCCTCAGAGGACCTGCCGGCCTCTGAGGGGGCCCCGTCACATCTGAGCGAGCCATCCACCAGCGCAGATACACACTCCTCGGTGGGTCCCCGTCCTCAGTTAGTTGGGGTCTCACATGGTGAGTCACCACACACATGTGAGCACGAGCAGACACTGGTGGCAGGGGCAGCTGTGGAGAGTCCGCGTCGGTGGGAGCACTCTTCCCCAGGCTCTGCTCAGCTGGACACAGATGCTGAACCCTGGGGGCCATCCTTTAAAAGGAGAATGATCGAGGGGCAGCAGCACATTTGTGAGGTGCTGGAACAGGTGCCACGCGCACTCTCCACAATCGCACAGAGGATGGAGGAGTCCAACTCCTGCATCAGTGGAATAGTGGCACAGGGACGTGGGGGCATCTCTGAGATAGTGTCACAGGGACGTGAGGGCATCTCTGAGATAGTGTTGTGGGTAAGTGCCCTTAAACAGGCAGGCAGATACTCTGGCACTGGCCTTACAAGGCTTCACACATGTCCTCCAAACTGTCGTCCAGCAGAGTGGTAGGAGTGATGTGGGCCTGGCCCAGGAGAGGGAAAATGGCGAAAGGGGACATGGAAGTGGGGACACCACTCAAAGCGCTCCCACGTCTCACCCGTTGCCCCCCTCTCAACCAGTACCCGCAATGCTGCCTCCTCTCCGGGTGGTCGAGTCTGCCCCTGCACAGGGGCAGGTGGAGCAGTCTTTGGAGGGGCCCTCACGGGCACCGAAACCCAGAGGGCGTAGGCCCAAAGCATCTAATCGGTCAGGGCATGAACAAGAGCAACCTGTCACTACCTCTGCTGCAGCCACAGGGGATGCACCATGTAGGAGTAGTCGGAAGAGAAAGGCAAAGGTCTTGTGAGCACAAAGGGGATGCACAAGGGTGTTTGACGGTTTGTCATGTTTTTAATTTATATTTGATTTTGGTTCAACTCACATTAAATATTATTATTGTCACCACTACTGCCACGTCTTGGCCATTCTTGACTGGCTTGTGTAATAAGTCCCTTTCATGAGGTTCACCATGAACACCCACACTTGATGCCACCCATTGGGTCACCCTACAGTGGGTGTGTGTGTAGTTGCGGGACTATTTTGTGCAGGTGCCTGTGGTGCAGCACTGTGTTGTGGAGCTCCACGTGGCGGAGGTGGACGGTGTGCCTGGCGAGGCCGGTGATGTTGCTCGTCCTCGGATGAAGTGATGAATGCAGCTATGGCGACCCCCATCCTGATGGTGTGAGTTTGAGGGGGTCCGCAAAGTAGGTAAATGTGTTTGCACAGCAGAGTTTAGGGTATAAATTAATAATTTTGAGTGAAAACACAAAGGTGTTGCAGCCAAAACTTTGTCTGAAGTGACAGAGTGCCCTGCTGCAATAAATGAGGTTTTCCCCCCACCTGTCAAATAATCCTTTGCATCTCCCACTGGCTGCTGGCTGAAACACGTCTGCTCCAACAGGGAGTGTTTCCCACAGCACGGGAAACACGCTGAGGATCCTTCAAAATTGCACCCCTGCCGAAATCTCCACTCAATGAGGTCTCTCAAGTACCTCAAGTATCTGCCTAATTATCTAAATTATCATCCCGCCGGCTTTAATTGCCGGTGGGAGTCCCGCATGTGGGAGCTGCGCGTGAACACGAACACGTCACTGGGGAACCCGGAAGTGGGCGGGTTGGAGACAGGCTCCGGACACGCTCCGGGATTCCGCCATTTTAGGAGCCCCCCAGCCCCCAACGCACCCGCTCGGCCATCCGAAAATCGGCCCCTGGGTGTCTGTCTCTTGTTGTTTGTCTCTGTTTCTGTGTGTGTGTGTGTGTGTGTGTGTCTCTCACTGTTTGTCTCTGTTTCTGTGTGTGTGTGTGTGTGTGTGTCTGTCTCTCACTGTTTGTCTCTGTCTGTGTGTGTGTGTGTGTCTGTCTCTCACTGTTTGTCTCTGTTTCTGTGTGTGTGTGTGTGTGTGTGTCTCTCACTGTTTGTCTCTGTTTCTCTGTGTGTGTGTGTGTGTGTCTGTCTGTCTCTCACTGTTTGTCTCTGTTTCTGTGTGTGTGTGTGTGTGTGTCTCACTGTTTGTCTCTGTTTCTGTGTGTGTGTGTGTGTGTGTCTCTCACTGTTTGTCTCTGTTTCTGTGTGTGTGTGTGTGTGTGTGTCTGTCTCTCACTGTTTGTCTCTGTCTCTGTGTGTGTGTGTGTGTGTCTCTCACTGTTTGTCTCTGTTTCTGTGTGTGTGTGTGTGTGTGTCTCTCACTGTTTGTCTCTGTTTCTGTGTGTGTGTGTGTGTGTCTGTCTCTCACTGTTTGTCTCTGTCTCTGTGTGTGTGTGTGTGTGTGTCTCTCACTGTTTGTCTCTGTTTCTGTGTGTGTGTGTGTGTGTCTCTCACTGTTTGTCTCTGTTTCTGTGTGTGTGTGTGTGTGTGTGTGTGTCTCTCACTGTTTGTCTCTGTTTCTGTGTGTGTGTGTGTGTGTGTGTCTCTCACTGTTTGTCTCTGTCTCTGTGTGTGTGTGTGTGTGTCTCTCACTGTTTGTCTCTGTTTCTGTGTGTGTGTGTGTGTGTGTGTCTCACTGTTTGTCTCTGTTTCTGTGTGTGTGTGTGTGTCTCTCACTGTTTGTCTCTGTTTCTGTGTGTGTGTGTGTGTGTGTGTCTCTCACTGTTTGTCTCTGTTTCTGTGTGTGTGTGTGTGTGTGTCTCTCACTGTTTGTCTCTGTTTCTGTGTGTGTGTGTGTGTGTGTCTCTCACTGTTTGTCTCTGTTTCTGTGTGTGTGTGTGTGTGTGTGTGTGTCTCTCACTGTTTGTCTCTGTCTCTGTGTGTGTGTGTGTGTGTGTCTCTCTCTCCCTCCGGCAATTAAATCTGGGTGGATAACAGATTAAGTGATTGTAATGATTTTGAACTTATCTGGGCGGCTTGCCCACCGCCTCTGATTCACGGTCCGGATCAGGGAACAAGAAACTAAATAAATTAAATGAAGACCATGCAAGGAAGTGAAAACACGAAATGAACTGACCTTTGCACCCTGCTCCGATGACCATGTCTCCCGTTCCGATGTCCCGGCATTCCCCCCTCTTCATCCCTTCGAACGTCCCCTCTTCCCCGATCTTCCCCTCTCCCCCCACCGATCTTCCCCTCTCCCCCCCCCGATCTTCCCCCTCCCCCGATCTTCCCCCTCCCCCTCCGATCTTCCCCTCTCCCCCCACCGATCTTCCCCTCTCCCCCCCCGATCTTCCCCCTCCCCCGATCTTCCCCTCTCCCCCCCGATCTTCCCCTCTCCCCCCCCGATCTTCCCCCTCCCCCGATCTTCCCCTCTCCCCCCGATCTTCCCCCTCCCCCGATCTTCCCCTCTCCCCCCCGATCTTCCCCTCTCCCCCTCCGATCTTCCCCTCTCCCCCTCCGATCTTCCCCTCTCCCCCCCCCGATCTTCCCCCTCCCCCGATCTTCCCCCTCCCCCGATCTTCCCCCCACCCCGATCTTCCCCTTTCACCCCCGATCTTCCCCTCTCCCCCTCCGATCTTCCCCTCTCCCCCCTCCGATCTTCCCCTCTCCCCCCCCGATCTTCCCCCTCCCCCGATCTTCCCCTCTCTCCCCCGATCTTCCCCTCTCCCCCCCCGATCTTCCCCTCTCCCCCTCCGATCTTCCCCTCTCCCCCTCCGATCTTCCCCCCACCCCGATCTTCCCCTCTCCCCCTCCGATCTTCCCCTCTCCCCCCCCCCGATCTTCCCCTCTCCCCCTCCGATCTTCCCCCCACCCCGATCTTCCCCTCTCCCCCTCCGATCTTCCCCTCTCCCCCCCCCCGATCTTCCCCTCTCTCCCCCCGATCTTCCCCTCTCCCCCTCCGATCTTCCCCTCTCCCCCCCGATCTTCCCCTCTCCCCCCCGATCTTCCCCTCTCCCCCCCCCGATCTTCCCCTCTCCCCCCGATCTTCCCTCTCCCCCACGATCTTCCCCTTTCTCCCCCCGATCTTCTCGCCCCCACCCCGATCTTCCGTTCTACGACTGGATGACGTCTCGCTCTCTCTCTTTTTCCCCCCCCCCTCGCGTTACAA